>NW_009723392.1:75548-79344 GCF_000703405.1 Apaloderma vittatum | reverse complement strand
TTCCTGCTGCAGTCAATGGAAATTACTGTCCTCAGCGGAGCTGAACTTGGCATTTAAGTTACTTTGATTCTGATATTTTTGGACTTGAAATTGTGTTCCTGCTCTTTTGTCAGTAAAGGAGAGACTGACTTTTTAAATTTTATTTGATTTTTCTTTAATTTTTTGTCCCATGGAAAAGCAGGTTTTCAGTCAGAATTTTAACAGGCATGAGAGTAGCCTCCCAGATGGCGGAGAGACACATTTCAAACTTGAAAAAGACAATATAAAAAATACACAAAAATATGAAGAAAAAAACCAGAGTGAATGTCAGTGGAAGAATGAGGGAACAAGTTGACAGGAATGACTGAGGTTTAGAGCTGAGTACTGATCACTGTTTTCAACTGTCAGAGGACATATGTTGAGGCCTTAAGGTTGGAGCGCTGTGTTATTGTTACATGAAATGGTGTTAACTGTTGTAACTTTAAACACCCTGATTTCATTTAGAACAACAATACAGTCAATAAGCATTGTAATATGAAAAGTATCTATGGACTTCTCATATATCATACCTTTCCATAAGTAAGAATAATTCTTAACAGCCACCAAGGCACTCTGGAGAGCATGTGTCTAAACTCTTTATGACCAGTGTGATGGTATCTTCTGCGAACCACTTAAAAGGTGATAATTATTAAGAAAGAGACTGCATTTTAATGGATAGTAAACTAATTATAATTATTATTACCATATATTTTGTCAATAAATAATAGATGAGACAAGCCTTCATCCTATTCAGTTACAGAAGTTTAACACCTTCGTGCATTTTTGAATGTTATCCTTACTCTATTGAACAAATGTGTACCGCTGTTCCGCTAAAAAAAAAGTATGTGAACACTCCACATGACTAATTGCAATGTTACCTTCATGTTTAATCTACACAGCTCTAAAGGTCCCATACATTCAATGAGGTGAACGTTATTTTCAAAGTCATCTAACTTTTTTTCAAAAGCCCTCCAGGTAAGGCTTGTAGTACTTCAGTATCTACTGCTTCAACGACAGCCTTTAAGTTAATTGAATGCACTTCTCCAGTAACAAAACTATTATTACCTGGTTCACAACACATTGCATTTTTTATAAGGATTTCTAGCTTCCAGTTTTAATGAATTTTCACGTCCCTTTCTGATTCAAATGAGTTTATTTTGCACAACCTCATCTGACTCCTTAAGACTCTGCCCACCCACACAGGCAGATCATGTGCTTTAGGAGATTATTCACACGTTAACAAGGGGAGTAAGATACAAGTCATCTTTCTTCTGAGTTCTCAGTTATTAGTTCCTTCTTCCTCGACTTCCAAGGTGGAGCCAGTCCAAGGACATTGCTACACGCATCACCTGAAGTCCTTTATCAGCTTGGAGTTCCCCACAGAGTGGTAACATTTCCATTAGACAAATGTTTTAGTCTCTCTTCTCTGACCCTGAGTATTTCATATTCCTGTTAAACATTCACATACTCACACCCTGGCTCCACATCCTTGAATGAACTGCCAGAACCTGAAGAAAATGTGTTTTCATTCTTTCTCTATGGCTTCATTTTTCCAGCATCAAAATGACAAATACTGTTTCCAATACCAGATTTCAGCTTTGGGATGTAACGATTAAAGTGAGCTAACAATATTTCTCAGCTTTGCTTGAACTTAAATTTACCCTGCTTCTTACAGGGAGTTACATCAGCTTTGTTCATTTTTAAGAGCTGCTCACGGTCAGCAGCTCAGAAACAGTTTTCCCCTGAACAAAGTAGATGTGCCTTCTTTACAGGGACATTTCTCCTTTCAGAACATCTTGTTAACATTGTGAATGGAAAGCGTGCTGAAAAACACAGACTTTGATTTAAAAAAAAAAAAATGTAAGCTTTATCACAAGTCATGCAATTGCTTGATCAAGTAATCATGGTATTTCCTCTCTTTTTCGTGCTAAAATATAATATTTGTTATTACATTTTATTATTGCTTTTGAGGGAATGCTCTGGATGACCAGGCACTGGGTTGGTCCCATTGTGCCAGGTGCAGAACAACACAGATCAAATAAAATAGCCAAATGCAGCATACAGGGCAGAGATTGTGCATGAAACCATCCCCCCCGGTCATCAGACTGGTACAACATAGAGCTGGCTCTTGTAGGCATGGATGCGGCACGTCTGCACATGTAATTGCCTGGGCTAAAGACACCAAGGTTACCCTTTAAGGAGATAAACCAGACTCTTCCACAATCAGAGGGGAAAAAAAGACAGTGCCACAAATAGGTATTACTCTAAAGTACTTGCCTGCAATCTTTTATCACAGAAATGTGAGAAATCATGCAAGCAAGCCAGGAGCTGATATGGCAAAGCTTCAGTAGATTGGAGGCTGAGATCTGCATTCCAGAATTTCTATCAACAACGTTGCTACAGAATGGGAAGCATCCACGGATGCTCTGCTGCAGTGCCGACCTGTGAAGAATGCCTCTGATACCTCCTTCCCCAGTGCTAACAGAATCAGTCATAGAACCACAGAACCATAGAACCATGGAATAATTCGTGTTGGAAGGCACTTTCAAAGCTCATCTAGTCCAACATGCTCTGCAGTGAGCAGGGACATCTTTAACTAGATCGGGCTGCTTAAAGCCTTGTCCAGCCTGACCCTGAATGGTTCCAGGGATGAGACAAATAGCTTCAGCCACATTATCCAGGATCTACACTATATATTTGTGTGTTTAGGACTGCATCCCTTCTGCAGTTTCTGAAAGGAAACAGGCATATTAGGAATGCAAAAGATGTCTATTCTTCCTTTTCCTATTCTTCCTTTTCCTCCTCCCATTCTTTTAACAAAGAGAAAACAAACAAAATGCCAAACTTATTCATAACTTGCTGTCATTTCTGCAGCACTTTTTCTTCCCAAGCTATCACAAGAAAAAGCTACATTACTGTCCTAGTGTTCCCAAGTACCAAGCCACTTCTTTAGCTGATTACTGGTATCATATTCACTTAAACCTGTAATAACTCAGGAGGAAAAAAAACCTCGTATATTTTTTTTAAAACAGAAGAGAGCTCTCCTTTATTGTAGAGACAATGAAAGTACACATTTTATGGTTGAGTTTAGTAAAACAATTTTGTCAATACTATAAAACTCTTTTCTAGATATGCAACTATTTTTCCTGTAAAGTTGTTTCACTTTTTTAAAGTGTTCTTATATTTAAATCCATCATGTGCATTTTATGTAAATCCAAAGAAACATGTCTTTTTATGGAATGCTCTTGATGCTTTTGGAAGAAATGGAGATACCTGTTCTAGTAAACTTGCATGTGTTTTCAGTAGAACCACTGTGTCATTACTTCAATTGTATTTTCAAACACGCTTTTTTACTCTGCACAAAACATCTTTTGTTTTTCACTTCTTGACAGTTTCTAATGCTATCGCAACTCAAAACGCTAGATTTTTTTTGTTTCACATCTGAGTGTCAGTAGTTTTGTTCTTAGAAATTACTAAATTAATTGGTAACACTTCAAGTAATTATCTACTCATATGCACACATGTATAACTATGACTTTCATACCGTCCATTACAAAGAAAAATTTTCAGTATGGGTAGCCCCAAGTCATACTCTTTTGTGCTCCATTTAGCTGGGAACATTTGAGATGGAATTCAACTAATTGTATTCAACCTTGCTCTTTCTCCTTGTAGAGTTTGAAACTTGAGCTTATTTCAGATCTTGCGTCTACAATCAATGCCATATCGGCATCTGTCTTACCTCCTCATCTGTCCTCTTCAGCCTCATCTGATTTTCAAA
>NW_009723392.1:7531-75517 GCF_000703405.1 Apaloderma vittatum | reverse complement strand
GCAGGAAAAGTTCTCTACCTGTCAAAATGTATAGGCTTCATGAGGTTCCTCAGCTCTTGAACAACCACTGGTTACTTCTAGTGCCTGTGGCTTAAATGATTGTACCTCTTATAGAACAGTTCTGGATGCTTAAGTAGCTTTAAATCCTGACTCTAGATAGAAAGCAATGCTCTATTTTTATGCTCTTTAAGCTATAACTTGGGATTCTAAGTGGAACTAAATGATATGTTTGCTTTCCTTGGTGTAAATTTCAGTCTGAGTATTATTTTTGGTTTTCATTGTTGTTATCAAATAATTGTACACCATAAAACAAACAAAATCATATCCTACTGTTTTTTTGCTAAACTTCTGTATCTTACCAGCTGAAAAAGTGATGTGCTCAGTATTTAGCACAACTTTCACAAAATTGTCCAATTTCATTGCACTTAGACATAGATGAGTTGACCGTACCACAACAATTAAAATCAAGAAAATAAGTTCCACCAATTCAGTGTTTTCAATATATAAACACAGAAGTACCTAACTAACAATATTTCAGTAATCCCTGGGGATATATTACAATCTGATTAAATATAAAAATGTGTAGGAGGCAAAAATCTGGTAAATTAAGTAAACACAGCTGATGGAAGTGTTATACTATTCCACATTTCTCAAAAAGCTGATTTGACAAGAATGGGTGCCAGTACTGTATTTTGTTGCAGTACTTTTTAAGGGTTTAGATGCTTGCTTTTCATATTTCCCTTCGCTTCCACACTATCACAAAAATTATGTTGTGTTACATTAAAGGAAATACAATAATCCAGAGAAAAAATGGTACTAGTACTCTCAAATATTAATTTACTGGAAGTAAGAATAAAGTTTAATAATATCAGGTGAAATCTTGAGATGAACATCATGCGCTAGAATCTGTTGTCAAAAATGTATTTTTATATAGCAGCAATATCTACTGAGTTTATGAGGTAAAAAAATAGTCTTTTAAAATAAAGCTACCAAACAATGTGTGACTTCAGGAAAATGATTGGGCTTTCATTTTCTTGCTTAATAAAGTAGCTTTAGATATTCTATTTGTATCCTATTGGAAAACTTCCAAAACTATACTGATCTTGAGGAAAACAAGCATTTAATTGAAGTTTCATTCATGAACGCAATTTCTTCTCTTTCCTACCTTTCTGGTTACCTTATGGACATGGTGTAAAACATGTGAAAATTCTTCCTAAAAAGTCCATAAATTGATTCCATATCTTGTATATTTGCTAACATTCACAAGAGATGTTAAGTATGGCAGAGAACTGACAGTAGGAATTTATAGTGACACATACATCACTCACAGTTAATTCACATTCAGGATAACAATCATCACTTTTCAAATATGTAAAGGCTAATAATAAGGAAGTCAGACACATGAAATAATGGATTCTTACAGTCTGAAAAATTCACTCCTAAACAAGATCTCTGGTGGAATATTTATGTGTGGGCAACTTTTTTTATTATAAACAAACACTAGAAAAGACTCTGTATAACAGAGCACTATCCAACTACAAATGTCAGGAAGAGAACAGAAGAAATAGGCTTGACAAAGAAATTAGAGGCTGTATCAAAGAATATCCAAGAAAATTAAGCAACCTAACATATTGCAATGAATAACTGTAAAAGACAGATTCTTATTATGCATTTTACCTCAGTAATTCTTGTGCTTGTCAACCATCAAATGCTTACACAAGCAGCAACAAACAAGGACATGAACATATCACCTTCTGTGCAAAGTGAGGAAAAAAAGGGAAAAATCAGAAAGAAAAAAGAACTAAGTTTTTGGGAGACGAGTTTGAAGTAGATGTTCAGTCCTCAAAACTAAAATATTAGCTGCTACCATAGCATTTCTGTAAATCACTGTTAAGTAGTATACTTACTTTAATTTTACAAGTAATTTATAATTGTAAAGCTACGTGATATAACTGGACTTCAGTAAAGCCTTTGAGACCATCTTCTACAGCATTCTGATAGAAAAGGTAGTGGTTCATGGCTTAGACACTTGTGCTCTTCACTGGGTTAAAAACCGGGTTGATGAATGAGCCAGAGAGTGTTGGTAAAGAGAACTAAATCCAGTTGGTGGCTGGTCACAAGTGGTGCTCCCTAGGGTTCAAGCTGGGGGCCAGTCTTGTTTAACATCCTTATCAGTTATCTGGAGGAGGTGATTGAGTGTACCCTCAGTAAATTCGCAAATAACACCAAATTGACCGGGAGCGTTGACCTGCTGGAAGGTAAGAAGGCTCTGCAAGGGACCTGGACAGCCTGGATTGATGGGCTGAAGCCAATTGTATGAGGTTAACAAGACCAAGTGCTGGGTTCTGCATTTGAGTCCCAACAATCCTCAGCAGTACTACAGGTTTGGAGAAGAGTGGCTGGAAAATTGCCTGGAAGAAAAGGACTGGAGGGTGCTGGTGGACAGCCGGCTGAACATGAGCCAGCAGTGTGCCCAGGTGGCCAAGAAAGCCAATGGCATCCTGGCCTGTGTCAAAAACAGTTTGGCTAGCCGGAGTAGGGCAGTGATCACGCCCCTGTACTCAGCACTGATGAGATCACAGCTTGAGCACTGTGTTCAGTTTCGGGCCCCACACATGAAGAAAGACTTTGAGGTGCTGAGGCATGTACAAAGAAGGGTAATGAAGCTGATGAAGAGACTTAGGAAAAAGTCTTATGAGCAGCTGCTGAGTGAAATGGGGTTGTTCAGCGTCGAGAAGAGGAGGCTGAGGCGAAATGTTCTCTCTCTCTGTAATGACTCGAAAGGAGGTTGTAGCCAGGTGGAGTTAGTCTCTTCTCTCAAGTAACAAAAGGAAATGTCCTCAAGTTGCCCCAGGAGAGGTTTAGATAGGATATTAAGAAAAATTTCTTCTCTGAAAGAGTGGGGAAGCACTGGAACAGGCTGCCCAAGGAAATGGCAGAGTCACCATCCTTGGGGGTGTTCAAAAAACGTGTATGTGTTACACTTCAGGACGTAGTTTGATGGTCATGGTAGTGTTGCTTTGATGGTTGGACTTGATCATCTTACAGGTCTTTTCTAACATTAATGATTCAATGATTCTGTGATTCTATGACTCTATGAATCTATGTACATGATGACTTTTCCTCTGATAACTGTATTTTCATCAAACTGTTCAAAACATATTGTTTGTTTCAGGACGGGAGTAAAAATAAACTCAAAACTCAGAATGGAATTATCCTCTGGTTTGCTAGAACTCTAATAGAGAAGGGAAAAAAAAAAACAAAACAACAAAACCTGTCCAGTTTCATATCTTGGTGCTTTTCCATTTTCTTTCTTGGGGGCTGGTTAGCTCAGTCAGTTGAGGTGGTGCTAACAACACTAAGGTCGCGGATTCGATTCCCATTTGGTCCCCATGTATTGCCTGATCTAGTCGAGAGGTGGTGTCCCTGGCGGCAGGGAGGCTGGATTAAAATGATCTCTAAGGTCCCTTCCAGTTTAGGCCATTCTATGATTCTTTCTGTTAGAAACCTGATGTCATGGTTCAAACAGACTGCCCGGGCCAGCAACAAAGAACCATATGGTCAACTCATTTACTCCTCCCCCTAGCCTCATCTCCACAGGGATGTGGAGGGAGAAAAATCAACTAAAAAAGGTTCAAAGACTGAGATTAAGGACAAGGAAGGTAATAATCTGCCACTTGAGAAAAAAAAAGCAGAGAGACTTCAGAAAAAACCACAGATTTAGTTTACCACCACCATTTATCAAGTAGGATAATGAGAGGAGTACATTAGTAATCATAACCCGATCTTAAATACATTTTTACCACCACCCTTCCCATGTTCCTGGCTACCTCCTCATCCCATTGGTTCAAGGGTGGTCAGGGGCTGGGGGGTGCAGTCCGTCATCCACAGCAGTTCCCTCTTCTTTAGAAAGAGGGCTCCTCACAGTCTCTCCTTCATGCTTCGTGCAGTGTCCACCTCACAGGAGACAATCCTCTTCCTCCTCATGAGTCTATCAGGGCCACAAGTCACTTCGGGTGCATCCCCCACTGATGCTCGGCCTGTCTCCTTTCTTTCCTAGGGTACGTACTGACACATGTACCAACGCACTCACCAATGCATCCTGGACATCCTCATCACTGTTGATCCCCTCACCTGGCAGGCAATCACCTTTCTGCCATCTCGCTCACTATAGGGCTCCAGGGAGAGGTTCTGCTCTGGCAGCTTTCTCCTCTCTTTCTGCTCTGGCACCCATCCTCCTCCTCTTTCTCCTCCGGACCACATTCCTTTGTTTTCCTCTCACTTTCCTTCCTTCAGCACAAAAATTCCCCAACACAAAAGATAAGGACAGACGAGGACAAGATGAAACCAAAAGAGAAGAACAATGGGGTCCCCTCTTAAATACCTTGATTGCGGGGGTGCTGATTGGCCTGGCCCTGACCAGAGGTGGGTCCAACTCCTACCTGGGAGTGGAGGAAGCTCTCAAAGTTTCACAAGTCATTCCCCACAGCTCTCCCCCTGCTTCCAAAAAACTCTTCCAGACTCAAACCCATGACACCTGAGAAAGGGATGATTCAGAATACAGAGGTATTTACTTTTTTCCTTTTACTCCTGGAGTACTGTAACCAGTCATCCCTCCAATTTTATCCATTAGCAGATTGCAAAAGGGTGCAAGAGTGTCAGACACAATCAAAATCAAGATAACACTCATCCTTCAGATTCTTATAATGATTTTCTTAGTATTACAGTAAATCTGGAATACATTAATGTTAATGCATGTAGTCCACTAACTGCTGTTACTGTATCCACTATAAAATTTAAAAAAATCCCAACTTTTCAGAAAATTTCTTCTCCAAGTCAAGTTTCTTAATATAATCAAATCAACATCATGGGATTCTGACTTTTTTACTTAACATGAAGAGCAAAAAGATTTTGATTTACCTTGGCACATGAGGAAAAATAAATACGTACCACTGATTTACATAAAGAAAGGAAAAAATATACAAGTTGAAATCGGAAAAGGACTCTCCAAGGATCTATTCCTATTTAAATTAAAATGTGAGCAATCTTAAAATAAAGGTTTGCTAACATACAAGCTTTTCTTTACAGATTCTAGTTCACAGGACTGTTTTTTTCCTCCAGATTGTATAGAGAATGTGACATTTCAAGATTATGATTTTCAAAGAAAACTAATCAAAATAATTTGGTCTTTTCTAAAACAAAGGCTAGGAAATAATACGCTGCTTTGCTTACTACTTTATATCAGATGACCTTTAATGTTTCCATAGAAGATCACCTCGTTTATCTTGGATTATACCACAAAGAATTTTCCCTTGATTTTCAGTATTCTCCCTTAGTAAAAGTAATTGCCTTATGCATGTGAAAATCACAGGAGTTTAAGATAAAATAAAAATGAAAGCAAGTTCATAGCATAAACAACCAGAAACTTGATGAAGGCCTGGAAGCACAGCTACTAAAGAAAACTGAAATGTCTAAATTAACCGAACAGCCATTTTAAATGGTCCTGAAAATGACCTCTTTTCTGTTCAGGGTGCCTCTGAGCCTTCCTTGAGCTGCAGCAGATAAACATTCACATAACAGGTCTTCACCTTCTAGAGCAGGCCATTTGCAGCTTTACTCAATAAGAGCTGAGAGGTCAGTTCAATACCACCTCACTTTCTAAGGGCTAGTTTTCAGAGGTTTGCTGCCAAGTCAACTGAGGGGGCTGAGAACAAGCACGCACCTGGGAAATTTTCAGAGATTCACCTTGGTCTTCTATCAAGGCTGATCTCACTCTCCTCTTCCCTTTCAGTGTTCATTATTTTTCCTCAAATCAAACGGGGTTATAAGCTTATACCAGACACAACCAAGAAGACACAAAATCTTTTTCCACTCTGTTCCTTCCAACCAAGGTCAGAGCTACAGAATAGAAATGCAGGAAACGGGACAGGAATTTGAAAAACGGTGCTCCATTTTTTTGTTTACAGATATTGAAGTTTTCAGTATTTAGAGCTGGCGGTACACTGAAGATCTGCCAAAATCTGTCTCAGACATGGGGATTTGGTTTTATTTTAGATTCTGTAGTGTAACTTTCGTGAACTCCACCTTCTGCTCTTCAGTGGCACTATTTCTCTGTAGGCTTTACCTTTGATCTTTGCTACACAAGCTACCTCGATATTCCAGAGCAACTAAAATGCTTAGGCATCCCCGTCTCTTTCCTGTATTCCTTCTTAAAAAACAAAAATTAAAAATAATAATAATAATTATAAAAAATAATTAAAAAATCTACTTTGCACAGCTGCAGAGACAAAAATATCCCTAAAATCCCTCCTACAAGGGATGAAGAGTCATATAACGTTTTCCTCTCAAAGCTGCAGGCTCTTGGAGCATGCAGTTTGTAGGCAAGGGCACTGGGAACAAGAAATGAAGAGTTGTTCTCTGCATGCCTGAGAAAACTGGTTGATTTGAATGCAGAGATAAAAACATTTATCTTGGTAAGTGGCATGGGACAGAATTAAGCACTGTTGGATAACAACCTTTGAGGATAAAGAGATAGCATGCAGACATGTTCCTTTATTTTTCTCTTTTTAATTGTATGCTGTAGGTCATTAAATCTTCTTATCATGCTCTTAAGCATTCGATTCCTGATGTAACTTGAATGTAATTGCCTGTTTTACCAAACCAGATTCAAAGTTAGTCTTTCTTTAGCATATTCTTATTGCAGGAGCAGAGGAAGAAGATAAGACAGTTTGAGGGTATAATTTACATGCATTATAGCAGAAGCCACACCCAGTTTCCTGGGAAAAATAACAGAAATAAGACCCAGCTATTGTTGCTGTGTCATTCCTGGAAGACAAATGGATATTTCTCCACTGTGTTCTGCCATGAGCATATATAAGGCAAGAATCATCAGAGAGCTTATAGGTCACATAAACTTAAAATGCTATTCTTGTTACAAATTTAAACTACTGACATTTTTTCTTAAAGTAGCTAAGCAGCATCCTATGTCCAGACTGGAATGAATTTCCTGCATTGGGTGAATGTTGACATCAGCTTTTGACAAGCAAGAAGCTCTGAATTTTCAACTTTGAGAGCAACAGATCACTAAGCGATAAGGCATTTACCTTCCTAGAAGGGAAAAGTTCAATCCATGTAGTTCAGAATCTACTGTGCATGGCTTCCTTCAAGTTATCCCAAAATTATAAAAAGGACATTAATTTCAGAATTCACTGTAAAGTTTGAAATTCCCCCTTTCACTTCTAGCTCAGTTACAATGCATAGTAGGCTAACAGTGAAAGGAAAACTGTGTCTCAGCTACTAGCTCATTAAAAAAAAAAAAAAAAGAACTGCAACAAAGATGTTTAAGACAGAAGAGGAAGAATAAAAAACCAGATATCTACCAGCAGACTGGTAGATATGACCCAATATATCAATATATATTCAGACAGCGTACAAGGTTCAGTCATTGATCCAGAGAAGATGACACTTAAGGATGTAACTGGAAATTCTCCTTAAAATGAGACAGAAACAACTGTCTACCACTATGATCTAACATCTCGGTACTCTGGTTGCATAGCCCTACAGTACAATATGTTCTGCTCAAGCTGTGCAAGATCATTTAGAAATTACACCTTTTAAATTTTAATAGAGGAATTTTTAGAAGAAACTGTAGAATTTTCAAATTTTGACTAATTTTTTGGGGGAATGACAATGACAAATTATGATGCCTGAGCACTGTTCCCATCAGCCTTGCTGCGTGAATGAGAGGACTCAAATGGAGATAAACGCAAATCACGGCATATCTGTAAAAATGGAGAAAAGGAAAACAGTTTTCCTGACTAGGGAATAGCAACAGCTATAAGTTAAGCTTCTGGTGAAGAGAGGATGAGCACACTGAGAGCACAAAGAATGGCTCAGAATACACAACTGGGGGTGAAAAGAAAGGAAGGATTCATTGCCTGCCCCAAAATCCACTGAGAGCAGAAAAACATATCCACTGTGAGAAAAAATAAACTGCCAAAAGAATTCTTCAAGTACATTCCATGCAAAGGAAAGTTAGAAGTTTTTAAGCCTGGAATACAATCCTAAAGAGAGATGATACTGTTGAAGTTAGCAATGATGATAAAGAGATATAATAAGAAACAATATGGGCTGTACAACAAACACATTAGCAGCTCCAAAATCTATAAGGGATCTCAAAAAGATGAAGAAAGAAGTCTAAGATTACAGCACAGTTACATTAGATTTAAACAGAAAAAATATGGTGCAACTAGCAGAAAGCAGAGAAAATCAAGTAAAAATGCTAAGAAAAAACAGAAGCACCAAGAAAGATAAAGGAAAACATGGCTGCTCTGGATGAAGAAAGGAAAAAAGAAAAGAAATGTGGACACTGAAAAAAGCTAAGTGTATTGAGGACCTTTTGAGCTGCTGTTGCCACAGGAAGAGTTGTTAAAATCTTTAAAATTTAAAAAAAAAATCAGGAAAAGGAGAAGATATATTAAGGGACATGTGGATAAATTAAATGTGTTCAGTTCAGAGAGTCTGCTGATATTTATTTTGATGTGATTTTTGAATTATTGATTATTATACATGAGAAATAATGGGAAATGAATGAGAGTGTAGGGGGTTGAAAAAAGGCATAGATGTTATTTGTCTTAATGTGGCTCAGAAGAGGACAACCTGTCATAACTTTAATACTCAGAGAGATATCTGAACAAATTACTAAACAATCAATACGTAAACAATTTGGGGATCATAACACGGATTTGTCCACAGCACATTATATCAAACCAATTTCATTTCTTTCTCTGAAAAGGTCATTTAATCTATCATAAAAGGAATGCATCAACTGCAATGTAATTTGAATTTTGTTGAAGCCCCACATATATTTAAGAAGAAAGAATATGTTGTAAATAAAAACACTCTGAATAGAGTTTTGTAGTTGAAAGATCTGACTCAGAAGAATTTGTTGTAAACATTAGTAGTTATACTTTGGAGTATTCCTCACAATTTAAGCAAATGTGAAGTGTTCTGGAGGTTATAAAAAAAAGAGTACCAATATAGTTCTTCTCTTCATATATAGATGAGCGTAATTTTTTATTATTTAATGTCGTTTTTACCTTTTTTTGTATCTTAGCTGTTAGGGTTTTTTTTTTAATTTTCTCTCTATACACTTATGCAATCCTTTCAGTTTGCCCTAGAAAAAGTGCTACTATTCTGCATTATCTCTTTCTGGCCTTCAGTAAAGTGATCTTGATGCTACAAGATGGCTATTCACTATGCATCTTGTACTATGCAATTGTACATGGAAATTTTGCAGTTGTGCATATTCCCAGTAACTTTCATGTCATCCAAAATTTGGTATATTCAGTACTTTCTTGTGAGATTGTTCCTGCTAATACCTTAGTTGTAGTGAATTCGCTTTTTTCCAAGCACTGTAATCTATATTCTACTGTAATCACAAACAAGTTTCCTGAGTATAAATGAGTGTGTACATTTCATGCCCACTTTCACACAAATAACCTTCACCCTTTCACATTCTCAACAATCTGCTATGTAGCTGCTCTTTAATCACATTCCCCCATCATCTGAAACATATTGCCTATGATTTTTGAGGATTTCTTTTTTTTCTAGTATATAGTTGAGAATCTGATAACTTCCACAACACATCCATTACTACTTATCTTGCTCTTGGACTTTTCCAGTAGTTTCTGAAGTAGCTCATACATCTTTTTCTTCCTAGGCGGCAGTCCTAAGAACAAACACCTATATCACATTTCTCCTTTTTTTACCATCTCCTTCACTGAAAGGAATTCAGAAACCTTGTGTCTCATCTCTTTCAGACTAAATGCAAGGTATTTCTACATTCGCAAGGAATGTTCAGTAAAGATATGGAAGATCAGAATTGGTTTCATGCTATTTTAGACACGTTGTATTTGTCAATACTCTTGACTTAGATGGTGGTTAGATCACATTTTTTGACAAACACAGAAGACCATGAAATTCCAAAAGGTTCACACACTTTTTCTTGCAACTCTGAGTATATACTTAACATTGAGGTTAAACCCCGCATTGTCTAAGGAAACCTTTATACTTAAAAAATTCCCAAAACAACATGCAGCAATGACAATGCCCTTTCTACCTGAAAATATTTTTCTTGTACATCAAATTAATGCTTTACATCGAATTCCAATACTTTCCTTTTTAAACCCTGCATTGTACTTACCAGTGAGCAGATGGGGATTAAAAACCTGTAACATTTGTACCACCATTAAAGTTTGCGTCAGCATGATGATGGACTGCAGATCTGAAGAAAAGTAAACTTATGAACATGAAGCCTTAAGTTTTCATTCTAATATTTGTATATTAACATTAATAATATCCCAGAGATGTTGTGAATAAAGAAATGAGTATGAATAGATTCTTTTTCCCAATTATTTTACTCTGCTTTAGCAACATCAGAGTGGATTTGAATAAGAACTCTCATTCACAGGAGCTCAAAGTCTAAAAAGAACCATGTATCCTGGTAAGTCATTTTGTCTCCAAAATGTGAACTATTTTCAGTAACAAGAAGTCTGACTTTTTCACATAAATATGGAGTACGAGAAGTAATAGCGGGAAGATGTTGGCAATAGCAATATTTAATCAGCGATTGCTAGCTCAACTGCCAGCTCAAGTATCAGACAGAAAGTGCATAGTAGCCTCTCCTGCTTGTCCTATGACTGTGAGATGATCTTTGAGGCCACGAGCCCCGCATTTGCCTTGTATTCATTTTGCCAAAAATTTTACTTTCAATATTCTTTTTCCTCCACTCTTGAGCCTTCTCCTCCTGCCGCTGAACTTATTCTCCACAAGAAATCTTACAACTAAACCAGCGTACCCATGTCATGCTCTCAGTGTAAAATAACAGCCATGAATTTCTCTATCTACTGAGTTAATGACTCACATCTTTTATTTATTTCCTTAGCTAGTGGTAGAGGCTTCTCCCTAGGTAAGAGTTGGTTGCACTTCCATAATTTTCAGGAACTGAGTAAAAAATTACTTTCTCCTCTGACTGAGAGCATGGATTGCTCCACTATGACTCCTGCTTATGGTGAAAATTGCACTTGTGAAGTGCTGGAATTACAGGATACATTAAAAATAATAAAATAATAAAAATGGGTGGTCAAGGATTTCTCTTTTTTTCTTTTTTCTTTTTTAATTTGAATTACTTTTGATTATCCTTCAACACTGAAGCAAAATAATTCTGATACTGGTAAAAATTTGGTTTTTAAAGTGAAATTTTCTTCTTATTTTCTTTATAGTATCAAAAAAGCAAAACATATTGGCTCCTGTTCAGATTGTACATTGTACTGGAAAATGTTTTCATTTTTACAGTGAATGTTGGATTTTGTCCTAGAGTTTCCAGCTATTTCTGTACCAATTTCTCTTCACAAGGGAGTAGAACTGCTGTTTTCATTTTACAACAATTTTTGAGATTTTTTCCCTTGCTTCTAAAAAAGTTTAAAATGACAGCTGAAAAGAAATGCAGGAAGTGGAGAAGGAGCAGATGGCAAATCTTTTTGACTCAGAGACAACTAAATGCCTGTTACTCTGAGAGGAGAAATCTGGTTCGTTCTTGAAAAGTAAAACCAATTCCACAAATCTGAAGGGAAGGCTTATTCACATCTTAGTACATCCTTCTGTTGTTAACTAAGAACTATGTGTAACTGAATTCCCATAATTTAACTGAATATTGTGTGTACCAACTGCAGAAAACAGGTAGAGGACAAGGCAGACTTTCCTCTTCCTCCTTTATACAGAACTTTCTTTTAGTATTATAGATATCACAGCAAAAAGTTGACTTGAATTCTATTTTTTAAATCATATCCAGCTGCGCGTACTTGGAATACTCATGGACTAAAAGAAAATGTAGTTGGTTTGAGATTAAAAGAGATTTCAGCCTAAAATGAATGATAAAATATAGTGAGATATATTGTTACTGGATAATATTTTTGTTAAGAAGCTGTTTACATTCCACGAACACCATGCATCTAACAGTTCTAACACCTTTACTAACATTGCTCTTATAAGTAAGGACTGAAGGTGTCTTAAGTAGCAGCAAAAGTGAAGAATTACAGTAAGTGAAAACCAGACAGCCCAGCAGGTGCCGTTAGTTTGCATATGAAATGGATACAACTATCTGGATTTATAGGAAGCATTTCTGAGTGTAACTAACATTTTAAATAAGTGTAAACAAAACCTAGATAGACATGCATGTATTTCATTCTTTACATACATACCGCACTAGCATTAAGTGTTAAACAGGCCAATAGCCTAAAATACAGGTCACCTTTCCCTCTTTATTCTCATCATCTTCTAATCTGTATCCAGCTTAAAACCTTTTCCAAACTTTGTGATGACAGTATCTACAAATGGCCCACAGACTGCAGGCACTGTAGGGTAGATAACCATGCCACCAGAAACATGCAATCCCCAGGTGCCCTTTGTAGAGTGATAGTGATTTGAAAGCCCTTTATATCTGCTTCTTGCAAATTTTCCCTAAATAGCACTTGTGCATGAAATCTCTCTGCAAAACTACAACAAAGCCTGATCTCAGAGGGTTTAATTAATTCTAAAAATAACCATTGTGGAGAATATGAAAGGCAAATACCCAATTCATGCAGGTGCACAGAAACCTAGAAGCAAGCTGGCAGTCAGTGTGGAATGATGGAAAGAATATTCTGGAAAATAGACATTAAGAAAGTAAGCATGCATGAGGAGATTCTGATTCTGACTCTACTCTCTGAAAGAAATACATTATTTATCTATGGGAAGAGATAAAAACAGAACTTCCTTCAGATTGTTTTTCAGCTCGTTATGCCACATAAATAAGGGAACCAATTTCCCTGGGTTTGATGACAGATGTAAAAACAGTGGATTGCTGTTGTCTGCTGGATCACCAATTTATTTCTATTAATGAAGGGAAAAAAATCCAAAAAGACAGAGTAATGGAAGAGGAGACAGTTATGATAAAGGAAATAAGTTTCCTTGGCCAAGTTGCATTTAGATGCTTTGAGGCATACAAGGAAATGAATACTGACATTCAATTTCTCCCTTTATTTCAGTCTTAACAGGTTTGTAGCATTTCCTTGAGATTCACCTCCCTTGTGTCAGCAGGGACTCTTCTTGCTAAGGAATAATTCTTCTGAACAACTCACAGCATAGATTCCCAACCCACGGAGAGAAACTAAAGAAATAATCTGGTCTGGGGTATAGAATAAGGAGAGGAAAAAGAGAGAAGGGAACTCTTAGCTGCAGTGCAATTCTGTTCTACTTAGTATGTGGCTTCTCTAACAATAAGGGAAACTTCTTAGACCAGACCTATCCCACAAAGAGATAGGGAAGGTAAATATGTTTAGTAGTAAACGGAAGTGACACTCTTCTACAAGAAGAGCTGGAAGGAGAATCGAGAGAACTACAGGCCTATCAGCCTGACCTCAGTTCCAGAGTAAGTTATGGACCAGATCATCTTGAGACCCAACACACAGCACAAACAGGACACCCAAGTGATTAGGCACAGTCTGCATGGGTTTATGAAAGGCAGGTCCTGCCCGAGTAATCTGATCTCCTTACACGACAAGGTGACTCACTTGGTAGATGAGGGAAAGACTGTGGATGTTGTCTACCTGGACTTCAGCAAAAACTTTGACACCATTTCCCACATCATTCTACCAGAGAAACTGGCTGCCCATATCTTGGATGGATGTACTCTTCACTGGGTGAAAAAATAGCTGGATGGGCAGGCCCAAGGAGTGATAGCGAATGGAGTTAAATCCAGTTGGCTGCTGGTCACGAGTGGTGTTTCCCAGGGATCAGTGTTGGTGCCAGTTCTGCTTAATAGCTTTCTCAGTGGTCTGGATAAGGGCATCAAGTGCACCCTCAATAAGCCATTGGAACAGGCTGCCCAGGGAGGTGGTTGAGTCACCATCCCTGGAGGTGTTTAAGAGACAACTAGATGTTGCATTGGGGGACATAGTTTAGTAGGTTGATAGGGCTGGGACAAAGGCTGGACTCGATGGTCTTCAAGGTCTCTTCCAGCTGAAACTATTCTATGATTCTATGATGGCACCAACTTAGGTGTGAGTGCTGATCTGCTGGAGGGTAGGAAGGCTCTGCAAAGGGACCTGGACATGCTGGAGCAATGGGATGAAGCTAATTATATGAGATTCAACAAGGCCAAATGCCAGGTCCTGCACTTGGGTCACAACAACCCCAGAAAAGCTACAGGCTTGGGGAGAACTGGCTGGAGAGCTGCCAGGCAGAAAAGGACCTGGGTGTGCTGACTGAGAGAAGGTGAATGTGAGCCAGCAGTGTTTAGGAATGCCAACAACATCCTGGCCTTTACCAGAAATAGTGTTGCCAGCAGAAGTAGGAAAGTGATCGTGCTACTGTACTTGGCACTGATGAGGTTGTACCTCTAATAACGTGTTCAGTTTTGGGACCCACACATGAAAAAAGACATTGAGGTGCTGGAGCATGTACAGAGATGGGCAAAGCTGATAAGAATGAGTCTTATGAAGAGCAGCTGAGGGAACTTGAATTGTTCAGCCTGGAGAAGAAGAGGCTGGAGACCTTATCACTCTCTAGAACTTCCTGGAAGGATGCTGTAGCCAGTTGGGTGTCGTTCTCTTCTCACACGTAACAAGCAATAGGACAAGAGGAAATGGCCTCAAGTTGCTCTAGCAGGAGTTTAGCTTGGATATTAGGAAAAATATCTTCCCTAAAAGTGTTGTCAGACATTGGAACAGGTTGCCCAGGGAACTGGTGGACTCACCATCCCTGAAAAGAGAATCATAAGATCATTTAAGTTGAAAAAGATTCCTAAGATCACCAAGTCCAACTGTAAACCTAACATTGCCACATCCACCACTAAACCACATCCCTAAGAACCCCATCTACATGTCTTTAAATACCTCCATGGCTTCTGATTCCACAACTTCCCTGGGCAGCCTGTTCCACTGCTCCAATGTGCCCTTTAAACAACATTTACAGGATTTGTAGGTATAACATTTAGGGACATGTTTTAGTGCGACTCAGCAGTGTTAGGCTTACAGTTGGACTGAATGGTCTTAAGGGTCTTTTCCAACCTAAATGATTCTGTGATCACAGGAAAGCAACAGAATATATAGGAAGCAAAACAGTACTCCTCCTCCCTCCCTTGTCTTCCCCACACCTTAAGAAGTACTATGACCTGTGGTCTTAGGACAGGCAGCCAGACTGGGAAAACATCTTGAAAATGGGAGCTACTTTGTCATTCCCTGACTAAGTACTGTCCTTTTCTGAGAAATGAATTTGTAAGTATTTTGGTTTTGCTTTGGATTGTGGAAAAAGTACTAGTCATATGTAAGAATCTTCCTCCCAGGAAAGATAACAATAACCCCGACAGCTCAAATGTTAACGGAAGAGGTTCAGAAATGTAATATTTTCAGGTTCTGGAAATGGACTTATTCAACTAAATCAGACTGGTTTTCTGCTGCTTTGCTCAAAATGAATTCGTATTCTCTATACAGATATCAAGCCTTATAAAAGTTGTCTTTTGAAAAATCTCACCTTTGTTACTTTTAAAAGTTTCAGCTTTGGAAATGCATTCCATTTTCTAAGATACTCTGTATGAGTTAACTGAAGAGTTCAAAGTCTGCTGTTACAAACCCAGCAAAAAAGTCCATAGAAGTTCTACGATTCTAAATTAAGTAAATTTAAAAATAATGTTAAACTGCATCCGTACTGAACACAATGAGGCCTTACAAAAATACAATACTCCTCAAGCAAATATTTAAGCTTTTTTAATGGAAAAACTCAACACTACAGCAAAATTGAAATTTTATTACAGCAAGTTTTATATGTTAATATTATTTCACAGGATATTTGAATTCTTTAGGAAATAGTGTCAGAGTGTTGTCATTTTTCTAATATTAGTTCTATTTGCCTACATTATTTACTCTTTATTTCTTGCTGAAAGAGTAAAATTTTAAGTAAATTCCATTCTATTTACCATGAGTGTGGATTTAAAGAAGGTTAATTTTAGACAATAAACACTTTTAAATGTAAACAAAGCAGGTGACAGAGTTTTTGGAGACAGCCTATAAAGAATCCTGTATAAAATATCAAGAAAAATCACACTATTGTGGGAGCTTCTTCCAATTCTCTTCATAAATAGCAATTCAGATAAGACAATTAGTTCACTGGAAATAAATAATTTTGTTATAAATTTTAGAGTCATCCATAATGACACTTAGAATAAAAGCTTATAAAGATTTGTACATCACATTTCCAAATAAATTTTCAGTACTTGAAAGATATAAGGAAAAAAGATTACTTCTGTAACTACTTCAGAGCTTTGGGCTATACCTTACACAATGGAGAGAAAACTTCACCTTTTCAGGGTTTAATTTCTTTTGCAGCTTGCATGTTCAGATTCTAACACAATGATCAACTAAACATAATTCACTGCATCTTTCCTCTGTACTCTCATGTGCTATTGAAGAAACAAGAATCAATGAATTTGAAGGGAGAAGGATGACAGCTATGGAAAAGGAAGTCTCTTATTTCTGTGTGCCCAGTGTCAGGCAATCCTTGACACAATCAATTTTTCAGGAACACGCTGTTAAATTGCTTTGAGTTTGAGAAAACACAAACAATAAATCTTAAAGTAGAGTTTATAAGGGCCTTATTTTCTGAACTCCACTGAAAAGCCAAGGAATATAAATATGACTCATGGAATGGGTTGTGTTGGAAGAGACCTTAAAGATCATCTAGTTCTGACCCCCCCACCATGGGCACGGAGATTTCCCACTAGACCAGGTTTCTCAAAGCCTCATCCAACTCAGCCTTGAACACGTCCAGAGAAGGGTTTTCCACAATTTCCCTGCACAACTGGCTCCAGTGTTTCACCACTCTCATAGTAAATAATTTCTTCCTAATATGTAATCTAAATCTACTATCTTTCAGTTTTAAACCATCACTCCTTTTCTTATCATTACACTCCCTGATCAAGAGTCCATGCTGTGGAGCTCCAGAGCTGTACACAGTGCTCCAGGTGAAGTCTCACCAGAGCAGAGTAGAGGGGCAGAATCACCTCCCTTGACCTGCTGGTCATGCTTACTTTGATATAGTTGTCCTTCTGGGCTGAGAGAGCGCATGACTGGTTCATCCAGCAACACCTCCAAGTTCTTCATCTGCCAGCACTCTCAAGTCCTTCTCCACAGAGCTGCTCTCAATCCAGCACTCAGCCTGTACCTGTGATTGGCATTGCCCCAACCCAGGTCCAGGACCTTGCACTTGGTCTTCTTGAACTTCATGAGGTTGACGTGTGCCCACCTCTGCAGTCTGACCAGGTTCCTCTGGATGACATCCCTTCCCTCTAGCATGTCAACTACATCATCTGCAGACTTACTAAGGGTGCACTCTATTTCATCGTCCATGTCACAAACAAGGATGTTAAACAGGTTTTACTTCTACAAGTAAATGTTTACTATCATTATTTAAGTACTTGTACTAGCATTGAGTTTATCCTGGATTACTTACAAAGGAGGAGACTTAGAAAAGATTTGTCAGGGACAAATTTTTATGTTCATTCTCCTTGTTTCTTAAAGCTCCAGCTTCTGAGTCCTGTTATTAAAAATACTGTTTGCATGTCAGAACTTATTATTTGCTTTTAGGTATAACACCTAAAAATGTTCAAAGATCAGAAGTCTTAAATGAGACTTTTTTAAAAATGCTATTTCACTGAAATGTCCTTCACACAGCAGTAGGGCTTTCTTTATTTTACATTTAGAGTGGTTAATAAAGGTATAAAGATGAAATATTATCTCTACGTCCAAGATGAAAACCAAGTAAGATTCCTTTGAAGAACCTGATGCTAGGCTAATTTAAGTGTGCTTGAAGGATAAGAGATCTAACCAGGAATGTTTTGCAACCCTTATTTGTCTCTTGGCATTTGAATTAGTTCTTCTCTTTCGATCATAAAGAATACAGATCTCTTTAACTTTTAAAACTGAAAAGCTCAGTGGAAACAGGCTTAAAGGATTTCACCTAATTAGTCTGATACTCTTAAAAAATAAATAAAAGAAGAATTCATTCCTGATAGGTCTGGAATACACTTCAGATAAAAACATTAAAAAATCTTAACTGTTTCATAGCCTATTTGCCATGTGACTTACATTTGCCATGTGACTCTCAGGATTTGACAAAGGACCAGGGAGACTCCAGACTGTAATGAACAGTGACAAACAAGAAGCAAATCATCTACCATTGCATTAGAATAGCACAGACAAATATATTGAAAGTGTCTTTGGGAGGTTGCATAGACCACCCTTTTTCCCCACTGATACTACTTGTCCTTGACAGAGACTCTAATGTCTACTTAAAGATCTTTGCAGATGAATCTAAATGACACTCCTAATCAATCTGCTGCAAGTTTGGGGTTTTTTTGCCACATATTTTTCTGAATATCTGAATTAAACTCCTCTAATAGATTTATCATCTCTTGTCTTACTCACCAGACACATTAAATACATTCCTTTTCTCTCTCCTCCTTTTGATATATATGAAATTCATTATGTCTCACCTGCAGATTTCCTCACAAATCATTTTTTCAGGAGTCTGATAATTTTCTTTGTTCCCTTCCAGAATTTCAATAGTTTGTTTCACATCTTTCTTGAAGGCAGCAACCAAAATTGAAAATATACTACCAGTAAGGTCTTCACAGTTATTGGTACAATACACAGATTCATTTGTGTGATCCATACACAAGGTGAAAGAAGTTATAATTTTATGTATTTTTCTTAATAACAGCAATAGAAATAAAGGAAATCAGTGAATATTTCAAAACATTTCACAGAAACACCACTTCAATAAGCTATTGATATGCTTTTCCTACAGCGTATTGGATCTACAGTGCTTCTCGGATTTTAGTCTACTGTCCTACAACTAAAGGCACAAGCAACCTTCTTGTCTTTCGCTTCCAGCAAGTATCCACCTGCACAGAGTCAGTAGTGACTACATGTCCTCATCTTTCTTGTACTTTCTTCATGTTTTATTTAACTTTTTCATTACAATTTAGCCTTTCTGATTATATCCCACAAATATTTGTCCTTCAGGTTTTTGTGTGAGTGAACAACATTGCAATGATTTAAGATTTCACACTATGTTTTCACAACACATGTATTTTCAATGATTTGAAATTAACTTCATTTACTTAAAGGAAAATGAAAAAAAATCTTTAGAAAATAAAAGAGTTTGGGACTGTGGTATTTGTACTCTTAAGAAGAAGGAACATGTGTGGTTACTTATCTGAATTGCAGGCATAAAACTAGCCATTCAGCTTGCAGCTATATTTTAGATACACAATGAAATCATAATAAAGTAAATACCCATGTTCATAGGAAAAAAAATTGCCTGCCATTACTATAAAAATTCTAGAAGCCACCCAATATATTTGGTATTTTTGCATTTATTCTGTTTGTTGGCTAAATTATCCAATATTCACCATATGTCTAAACTATGTCTGAGTCAAACTAAGGGCCAGAAAGGAGGAAAATCTACTGTATTGGCTACAGCAATTTATTCCATGGAAAAAAAAAAGAAAAAAATGCTGACATTTAATAGAAAAGCTGGTTTAATTAAAAACAGAAGAATGAGGCAATTTGGAGGCTTGGAAGGATATCACCAAACTCAGACAAAGTCATGTAACACATTTTTCCTCCTTCAGGTTCACGCCATGAACAAGCACTTCCCAGTTCTATAAAATAAAATAGTCTGACCACTCTGTTCCAAATTATATATGCTGCAGATTCAATGTCACTATTTTACTAAATTATGCACATTTCCTAAGCAAAATAAAAATCATACAGAATCTATGTAGACATAGGGATTTGCTCATCTTACTCTTTAAGCTAACTCAGGTGAGAAACTGCATATTCTTGTGTCAGGTACTTAACTGATCATCTTTTTATTCTTTTTTTTCCCCCATAAAATGTCTAAAGTCAACATCCTGTCCGAAATTATTTCTGCTTCATCCTCTGAGTTACCATCTTCCTTTGCAAGCTTCCCAGTGCACAGATATCTATGTATTACATGTTTGATACGACATTTGCATTCACCAGTCTTTCTTCTTGACCAGTCCATAAAGCATGACCTTACTGATAATTTTGCACCTCAGTTGAAATGCTTCTTGTCATCAATATATTTGGTACCTGGTGGTGATCAACCATAAGATTTGAAGATAAAGCCTCCTTTCAGTAAAAAAAATCAGAATACTTCTGCCTAAAGGGAAATAGGAGATATGAGGACATCATGAAAGAAATACATTTATCTAACTCTCTTTAGAGCCAGTTTTCTTCTAAATGAAATTTTAGTGAATATATGTTTCTTGCGTACCATGGCATATAAACATATCCATGTAGTAAAGGGGCCTTTCTCATTCAACAACAGATGTTTTTCTATTTTTTACTTGGTTCTCTTAAATAAAGCAGGACAATACATTTTACTTACATAGCAGGGTCCTCATCTGTATTAAAAACCTTTCTTAATCACAGCCCTATCCATCTACCCATGCCATCTCCCGTGTCGTTTCCAATGATTTCTGACCTGCAGTGCCATTCTTCATTTTAGGATTACCCCTTCAGAATCATTTCAGATTAAACTTCCCATTTTCCCCAATAAATATTTTTTCTTAAAACATATTTTCTTCCTCATCTCCTTCTATCCTTGCTTCTCTCCTATAGTGTTTTGAACTACACAGATGTCACCTCTGGCTCCAGATACACAGTCTGGAGACTGCAAGAACTCGCTGAGGAATAATTGCAATATGTTTGGCTTGTTTTTATGGTCTTCCCTAACATTCTCCTATCGGGTGCTGCCTAGAAGAAAGTAAAAATCACTGAACAGAATTGGTTCTGTTTAGCTCAAACCAGGAAATTAAGTTAGATACCACTCTGACACAAACAGTCAATATATACATCTTCAGTAGAACTCAAAGTTTTATAGATAAAGACATATCCCACTGCATTTTCTTCTTTTTCAAACTGGAACAGTTCTAGACTACTCAGTCAATGCATGAAAAGAAACATTTATTCATTCTTGCAATTTTTAAAAAAATTCCAGATTCTTCTATATCCTTTTCGAGACAGGAGACTAAAAGTTAGTGTTTATTGAAGCTCTAGGCCAACCACAGTTTTCTATAATGCAAAGTGACACTAGTTTGTTCTCTACTCTTCTCCTAACAATTCCTAGTACTAGATTTGGCTTTCTGCTTGTTTTTCACTATTGCTTCTGTTTTTGTGGAGCTCTCTATTGTAATCTCAACATATTGTTAGTGAATGATAGTAACTATCTTTTCATATGTGGATTAAGATGTCTTTTTCACTATTTACATTGTTTAGTACTTACCTGCATTGAATTCTCAGACACTATTAGCAGTCACACTGCTGCATAAGATATTCCTGTAGTGTTTCATACTCTGCCCTTGTCTTTGCTCTCCCAAATAACTTAACTTCTTTTGTTCCTTCAGTGCTCATCTGCTTTTACATGTAATTTCTGAAAAGATTAAAAGTCCTCCACTGCAGACCTCTGCAGAACTCAGATGTCCTCTCTCCCCTGAAAGAACTGGCTATTTCCTTCTACACTTTCTATCTTATATTTTCAGCATTTACTTGTCTATTCAGGGACCTTCTTTCTTATGCTGAGGCTTCTTTGTTTCCCTAAAGTCTTTGATCAGGGACTTTGGGTAAAGTCTCTTGGAAATCCAAAAAGACTGTATCAATGAAGTAATTCCTGTGCCATTTCAATTACCATCTCATTTCCTTTTGCTTTTAAGTCGATTGAATATGCTCTATTGCTGTTTGGAATTTCAACTTTATTTATCAATTCAGATTCTAATGGTGAAACTGCTACCCATGTCTAAACTAATATCTTTTTATCTACTTTTATATTCACACCTCTTTACTGCTTATTTTCTCCTGAGATACTGATTATTGCCTACAATCTACTCTTGATAATGGATTCCAATGACCAAGTGAGATAGTTTCTTTTAAAATCTCCTCTTCATTATCCTCTTTAATGTTTCTCCTGTGTACTGCAGAAAACATCCAGCTCCTTTAAACTAAAACTCTCCTTTTCTGTGAGTATTAAAACACTGACAATGGTGAGGCTATTGCTAAGACCATCACCTTTAATTCTCATAAAGGTTGTCTCATTGGCTTCTTGTGGTTCTCCACTTGTCTGTTTGCAGCTGTTTGCTAGTTTCTTGTCCAGGATGAAAACTGGTTGGAGACATAAGTTCTCTTTTGTACTGCCTAGCATCATGTCTGTATACTGAGACCTTTCAAACCATGACTAGAGCCACAAAAATAAGCAAGTAGTATTTATATTTATACATACCAATAGCTCTCAGAAATCTGGTTAGTGCGGCTCAGGCAGGACTCCTGCATGCAATACTCAAGTGATCAATTTTTCTGCTTCTTGACATACCCTGGCCAGCATGTCGTACTGTGTTCAGCTCCTTCAAGAGCAAAGTAAATGTAATATATTCTGTTCAGACTGAGGTAATTTTGGAGCCACTGCATATGTCTTTGGCCTGAATTTTGTTCTCACAAAGTCTCCCAGAGTGTTACTCAAGCTTTCTAGCATTCATGTTACACCTAATTCACACAGCACACAATCTGCTTATAGGTAACTGGAGTTCAATTGTAAAAAATGCATAAGTTTTATATATTTATCATAGATCCTGTCACCTCAGAACCATAGCTGACGTGTAGGAAAGATAATTTGCTCCTAGAAAAGCAAAATCCTGATTAACTTCATACTACAGTTCAGAAAATCAACCACCAGTGGCATTCCTATGACAAGCCATTGAATAAGCTCTCCCAAAAGCACTGGGTAAATAGTGAAGTGTAATATTCAAGGATCTTGTAGAGTCAATAAAGTAAGAGCTATGTATCATTGCTAACACAGCAGAGCTTCTCAGGATTTAAGGAAAGGATGAAGCAAGAGAATTATTAGGAACACAAGAGTAAGAATAAGATTAATTTTCTTCTCCATTTTCCATATTGATTCTTAGTTAAAACTCTCTCTGTTCTTCCCTTTTTATCTATCTGAATGCAGCTGTTGGGTTTTCAATACAAACATACATCATGACCTATCAGATGACACTGCCTTTTCCTGCTAAGCAACTGCTGATGGTTTGATAGAGACAAGGAGAAATCAAACATGTGAAGAGAATACGAAATAGTACAGCATGAGGGAGAAAGTAAGAAACGACAAAAACAAACTTTGCCACAGGTTAACCATTCTCTGTTAAAACTAGTTTATTGCTGTGATTAAAGTGTTTTTCTTGCTCACTTCCACTGAAATTAAAAGAAAATAATTGAAGAGATGTGCTGCTCTGTTATATGGCTCATCAATCTACCTGATTGTGCAGCCTTGCCTGATAGCTGCACTGGGACAGGTAAAACTGCTAATCTGGAGTGGGGGGAAAAAAAAAAAAGGAAAAAACAAAACCAAACACATCTTGTAATAAATATAGTCTGTCAAATGCGCATTACCCTGTCAGATTCTTCTGCACATAATGAATTTTGAACATGAATTGCTTTCAAGAAAGAAGTTTTTGGTATTCACACACAGAGTCATCTCCTGGAGTTAGAGGTGGGGAAGGAAGACAGGAGAGGAATATAATTCATTCTCTAGCTTATTGAGGAAGTTACTGTGCTTGCATACTTGTAAGTAATACCGTTATTACTGCTGCAATTTCATATTCTGAGTAATATTGTACATTGCCTGACTGCCATTAGCCTGTCTTTGAAGCATTTCCTTCCCTTGTAAATGGCTAAAGGGTTGTTCTTGATAATATACATTTGACAGCACAACATTAGGCATGTAAGATATTGCACCTCTGTACTTCCTACTCATGTATTTTTTCAGACTTAGCTATCATAAGGCAATTTTTAAGATTCAGGAAGCTTTCTTCAAATATAAATAATCAAAGGGAGATTTTTCTGATGGAAAGCTTAAGGCTTTTCCTTTTTAAAGGTTATTGAATTGTCAAAGAAAGTTACAAAATATTTGTAACAGATAAGACCTAGGCTTAGGAGTAATGAAATTCTACTCAAATTTAACTTCACCCTTCGTTGTATCACTGTTTCTGTATTTGTTCTTACTCTGAGGAAGCTCTCAGTATGATGTCACCCAGTTTTGAACATTTTCCTCTTGCACAGTCTCTTCTCTGAGATAGCCAGAGCTCTGGCTGCACAGCATGCACTGAACATCAGTATTTACCAGGACTTTTCCCTAGTGAAGAATGAATTTGTCAGATATGTTTAGTCAAAGATACCATAGAGCAAAAACAGCCTCATGTATCAACTGTAAATCAGAACTTTTATGTAATGGCACAATTATACTAAATAAAAAAATAAGACATTTAGTTCAGTGAAGACAATGAAAAATAGGCCAGGACTATCGGCATAAAAAAGACTGAAGAGCTGAGAGTGGAGTCAAAGCAATATAGAGTGCAGTTGATAGGTATTGATATTTTTGCATTGAAATATCTATAAATCAGATTTACTTTGCAAAAATCAGAAAAAAATAATTCTTAGATTCTTTTACTTTTTTTTTTCTTATTTAACAATATGATTATGCTAAACAAGCTAGCAGAACTGTGAGGGCTGATACTCAGAAACATCACACCTAGGAGATTCTCCACAACACAAAAATTTATATTTTATTTTATCTGTTTTGCCTATTTACTTGCTAAGTAGTTCTTTGCTACATTAATTACTGCATTAAAATTTAATTCTCATAAGCTATTGAAATCAGTTGGTGAAATCAATCTCAGCAAGTATTATCCCATTACCATGTCTATATTACTGAAATTTAACATTCAGTGGTATTGTTAGCCAAGAACAATACAGTGTATATTTATTTTTCCTCGTAACCAACAAGTGAGGTAACTGAAACCATTTGGGCAATGAGATAGCTATCAACGTATCTGCAACGCAGTTCACTTCTCTCCAGATGTGCTTTGAAATGTGCCTATATTTCTGCCAAGGTAAAACACTTCAGTAGGGTCGCTATGGTTCAAACAAGCTCCCTGGTGTCCAAGACCTTCCTGAGGCTTGACATCCCAGTCAGGCTGGTAGGTAGGGAAGGATCTCTGATTTTGTTGGAGATACCACACAAGCGGCACCTGGTTCACTTGAGTTCCCAGCCTTACTGGATCTTGCGTATGGCCTTAATCCCAGACTAAGTCTCTAGCTCGCATCATTAAAACTAAATGTCTTGCCTCAACTTCCATAACACACTGTGGTTTCTGGAAATGTGTGGCTGTATATTGTAAAAAATATTTGGAAGGAAGATTCATATGTCAGTCTTAATTTTAAGGGAAGCTGCCACATTCTAGGTAGACCTCCACGTTCCATTTTCCCCTAATTTCTCGTTATTATACATATTATCAGATTTGCCAAATCTCTACACTAGCTTCAAGAAAGAGCATCACTGTGATGGAGTAAGTGTCCCATCACAATTTGTATTTAAATCAGACAGATCAGGCTATAGCAGACCAAAACCGTTCTCAGATTAGAAAATAACTGCAACATTAATTTTCTGTGCTGACTTTGATCTATGGACCACGAGACATTAACAAATATTTGTATCAGTCCGGATGTCCAACCATTGTTCTAGAGAAAAGTTTCTCTCCAGTTAGCATTCAAATGCTTTGTCCTTGTATTTGACAAGGACAAAAAGGAGAACCTGCCATATTACAACAATCCAAAAACCTGCTTTTAAAGACTAAGACCTCAATTAAATAAAAGAAGAAATAAAAGAGATAAAGACAACTTTGGAACAAAGAATCCAAATTCTCTCTCTCTCCAAGCTGAATTATTTTAAATGTTCAAGTCTGACAAAATTTTCCTTTATATTTCCTCTATAAGGTTTCACGTACTACTTCAGATGATGCAAATGTTTAAGAAGATCACTATGGGAGGAAAACAGAAAGTTTCCGTGACTTCTGAGGAGTTCTGAAATAGACCAGCTTTAAAGAAAATTGACGTATGTGGGAAATTTCTTTAGAGAAATTGGGCAAAGAGAATCCTCTCCCTCTCAACATAATTTGCACAGAGGGTGTCTTTTTAATCTTTGTTTCTTTGTTTTGTTTGGTTTTAAACCATTATACAAAGAAAGGAATAAAAAGCAGAAATTATCTAAGGGTTACTACTGCTCAGTACAGAAATCACTCTTAAGCTAATTAAACCCAGTAATAGTCATGAGCTGTGTCTTCTCTTGATAACAATTTGGAAAATGAAATATTTGTTTAATTAAAACTACGTGCACCTCTGGAAAAATCAGTGGAGGTTAATAACTTTTCTGGGGTTATTAAAGCCATAGAAGAATAATTCAGACAACAATTTAATGACCAATTTGATCACTATATTAGATATCTGGTGTGTTGGGTCTTTTAGAGGGGGGTAGAGGGTTTGCATTATTGCTTTCTGCAGTAGTCCATTTTTTCTTGTCTTGCAATTCAACAGGCTTTCAGTTAAAACTGCAAATTTAGTCCTAACTAGAAGCTAATGACCTTCTTATTCAAAAGAGGATGTGCTGTGATATTATCATGTACGGATATTTTGAAGATTAAAGATACATTGAAAGAGTAGACTGGAGTGTGCCACATCAGAAAAGTAACTTGATCCAAACATCATCTGATAACCATATTTAATATGGAAATCCTTAAATTGTCATCTCAGATACTAACAATTTTGTGCCATTTGCATACATTATTTTGATAATAAGCTAACATAAAATTCAAGATTAACAGTGTAACAGCCTAAATGTAGTGATTTTCTGAGCAAATGGCAAGATTAAGAATCTTTAAAAAGAGTTTATGACATTTACTCTTTAGTAGTCATAAAGAATTACGATTACCTTTGTGGGTAGTCATCCCTTCAAGCTCATTTTGAGTTGTTTCATGTCAAATTTAGTTCCTATAGATTCACCAGTATGTTTCAAAAAGGTCTAGAGTGATACCTGCTAAAAGAGTTAAGCTTTACTGTGGCGTTTCATTCCTGGGTAGAATTTGGTTCCTTCTTTACCCCAGTAAAGTTGTGTATAGTTGTATAGGAAATTTTTTTTTCTGTACTCAACACTAGCAACCCTGAAGCTCGGTGCTCACAGACCACATTGCTGTAGTTCTACTAATAGTGATGAGCACGTTGTGTCATTCAGCTGCAGAACGCGTACCTTGAGGAGTTCACTGAGGGTTTACTGTCCATGGTGAACACAAATGCATTCAGTCTCAAGAGCTCACAGAAGAAACACACAAATAAGTGAAAAGCTTCCCAGGGCCCTGTAAGTTGTCCTGATAGTCCCACAGACTTATCTACTTCGAAATGTTTATTTATTAGCAATGTTGACCATTTTTCCTAGCATCCAATGACGCAAGATCTGCAGCCTAAGAGTGGGCAGAAGAATGTGAGCAGGCAGAGGGATTATAAAAATTCCAAAGGACAAAGACTACTTCTGATGCTTTCCATCTAGCTTTCTCACAGTGGAACTCAGCCATTTTAAAAATACACTAAAATGTGCATTCACACTTTTTGCTTTGCAGAAAAAGGAGTAGATGTTCCCTTACTTAAAATCTCTAAAGGAGAGGATTCCTTTTGACTCAGCAGCTATCTGATATGATAGAAAAAAAATGAGAGGAAGGTGAAGCATTCTTCTGACAAAGGTTCCAGAATTTGGATACTGTTATAAATAATAAAGGAGGCACATAGTCCTAAAAGATGATGACCTTCACATCAAGATAAATTCAGAATATCTTCAGGCTGTGAAAAACACCTCAGTAAGCCCATTAAAGTATTTGAATAGCTACATAGAGTAGCATATCTAATATTCTAGTACAGGAAATTATAACTTGGATAGCCTTCAAGCCATATCTGAGATGCCACACAGAAAAGGCTGCAAGAGCCTCATCAGAGTAACAGTTGAAACAGCAGTTAGAAAAGGGAAACACGCCTACAATTTATGTGTTTCTGGAAAGATTTTTCAGTAACTGGTGTTCAGTTCAGTGCTGGACACTGAGTATTGTCAGTAGGTCTCCTCTGTCAGATGCCTTCATTGCCTGCTGAGGTGGTCACTTTACCTAAATGCGTGATTTTCTGTGTTCTGCATAGAGAAAAACAAGTGAAATGCAATGGTCTGTGATATACACAAAAGCTGAGAATACATGAATTAATGTTCTCTTCTGGGCCCAGACTCTATGAATCCATTATATTTTAAGATATTTTAAGATGTTACCTAGGGCAGACAGGATGCTTGACTTAGAAAGGAGGAAGAAAGCATAATTAATAAACAGCAGTGAGGGGAAGCTAGGCAAATACCTTACAAGTTCTGCAACCATTTTAAAAATGAACACATTAATTCATCAGCTGCTTTCTTACACATTTGTTCATTTTATGTAAACTTTCTAACAAATGCATTTCCTACTCTACTGTGTACAGACAAAAATGGCAAATAGATAATTTTTAAAAGATTATTTTCATGGGAACAAATTCCAAATTCTGTAAAGATGACTGCCTTGACAGAAATTTCATTCTAACAGTTATAATTGTCTTGTGAGTTAAAGACAGCAAATGATCTGTACTGTGAGAAGGATTCCCAAAAGGGCTGAGTGTTGATCTAACTTTGAAATTACGCGCTGAAATTATCTTCAATAGCATCTGTATTCTCATTGAATCTAATAAAAAATTGCAAACACAAATTCAATTTTTATGAACAAGTACTGATAACAACTTAGAGATGTTCAGAGGACCAGGGATAGTTCATAATTTTTCTACAGTTATATATGTTTTAAAATAATCAAATATGAGACTACACAACTGCTTATAGGTAACTAGGGAATGGAAGAATCTTAGTTCAATCTCTTCAAAACTATCTTCTCCACTTAGAAAGAAGGAATCAAATAAAGCAGGGCTACTCTAAGTAGCCTCTACAATTTTCAAGTTGTTTAACATTCAGAACCAAGAGATACCAAAAAAAATTAATTCACCCTACATACTTTCATCGCCAACTTACAAAAATAAGCATACGATGTACTAGTCTCCCTAAATTAAGTTCAGTTCACTCATTTTTGAACCTTTTAGGGATAAATCATATGTGGGGGTTTTTTCTAAGGAAATGACCTTACACATACATATATGTGTCTATATATACATATACATATATATATATATATATGTAAAGTGCATCTACTAGAGTTCATCAATGAAATAAGAAATATTTCTATTGTTTTCAAGGACTATGAGTTGGAACAACAGCCTTCTATGAGTCTACGAAATGCAGTTAGAGGGAGACGGTGTATTTTATTAGCAAAAATTTATCATATTTTGTATTACTTACTTTTCTAATCTTCTTTGCAATTTAGGAGTGGTAAATCACAGAAAGCACTTCATTCAGTGAATTCAAAGCTATAGGAATTGTGTGATAAATATCAGCCTGAGACTCAGGAAACACCAGATTATTAAGAAACAAATTTGATGGCTTTTTTTAAGTCATGAATTTTAAAAAGACACATATTTAATCATACTATCAGAAAGGTGTGGAAATTAACTGCAAAGGAAAGAAGAAATTATACTGTGTTTTCCTTTGATTTAATCAAAAGTAGCAAGGAACGTGTTTCTTTTGTTTAAGGAAGAAAAGAGTTTGGTCTATATCTGATACTATTTCTACACTTCTACACAATAAAACATTAGAATAACAGACCTGAGTTCAATAAGACTTTTCCAGAAATAAGTCTTTAAAACTGTCAACTCTTCTCTAAAAATCTAGATAAAGCTATAAAAGGAGAAATTGATTCCCTTCTACACTTGAGTACATCTGAGCCTGTAAAGATACAGGAAGATGGAGAGTTAAATATGTGAGATTATTAAGTAGCAATTTCCATTTACTCAGATAATGCTCCATGATTTGTAATACTTAAGGAACTGTTACAGCAACTCTTTTAGAGCTATTGCATTACTGAAATAGATCATTCAGACTTGACAGTCCAAATCCATGCATTGAAGTCTGCAAGACAGTGACAACATAATATGCTCTACTTATGACATCATCTAACTCCATGACATTTGAAAAAAACCATATAAAATGTGCAATTTCAACAAAATAATTAAAATCCTCTGTAGACTATGACAGTAAACATTCATTTTCCCTCTCTTGCCCTCTACAGCTGTAGGAAAACCAAAACTCAGACAAATATTAAAAGGATCTAGTTAGGGCAGAAAACTACAAGAAGACACAAAGGAAATAATGCACTGTTGAGTCAAGATGGAAGCATATACTGAGGGTCTCCCCGAATTAGAGACTACATTTGTATAAAGATGCCTCTATATTATGAAATAAAGCAATGTATAGAAATACTTATAATGAGTGTTGTATCACAGCTGACAACACAAGCTATGTTCCCAAACAACTCTCAGGAGCATTCCACAAAGGTCAGTTTGCCCAGGAGACCTTTCACATGAGGATATCCTCTTTTAGAGAATAAATTATTTGCTAGCAATGACTTGAGCAATTCCGTGAACTTTTGCCCTCAGAACCAGGACATTTTCCAGGGTACATTTACTTTTTTTTTGCAGACATCACATTCTTCATGCTTTGCCTTTAGGTTTCTATTGAAGTCTGCATCACCATGTGTCATTTCACTTAGCAGCTCTTCCACAAATGTTGTGTAGGAATGCATACACACACAGGTATTTACCAGGTTCTTCTAACTTTCTCCTTACGGAAATTGTTTCTACTTCATCTTACCATTCCACTGAGACAGTCAGGAAGATTCCGGAAAGATGTTTCCTATTCTCGATGCATGCTGGTGAGACAGGTAATCCTTGGATAGCTGAAGTTTGTTTAGGGGTTTCCAGGATTGCAATCTTCGAGGTCACAAAACTAGATTTGCACCTTTGTTCTGAAGGTGGACAATCCACATATGTTAACTATGGTTACATGTAAGAGAGAAATGGTACCAACTAGACCGTAAAACAGATCAACACTGAAAAGTCTGGAAGGGTTAGGGAGAGACCAAGTAATGCTGTGTCCAGATTGGCATTCTAGTTCAGAAGAACAGAGGTGCAATTTTGAAGCCAATCACCTGTTTAAGCCTACTTCCCACACTTTACTTTTCACAGTGCATCATTAAATCTGTCTTCCTTTCAAACGACATAAAACTAACATAGGTCATTCAGGAATGCACTAAAGTTGCTTCAGCTGCTGATGGGCACGCAGTCCAAGGGGCAAGATTGGGCCTTGTCCGAAAAAAGGGTCATGAAACATAGTGTGGACATGGTGTAGGTGCCTTAGCAGTGTCTAATCCTCTCTACAGGCCTAATTAAACTGTGCTGTGGTATGCAACAATGTATACATAGCCTATATAATAAATTATTTCAAATCTCTCCAATAATAATAATAATTAAACAAACAAACAAACAAAAGCCCACAAACCAAAATAACAACAGAAAAACAACGTGGAGAACCAAACAACTAGAGCTTTTTCTAGCAAACGTCTCATGACTGAAATTGCCTTCTTTGCTTTCAGCCTTCATAAACCAATGAAGTAATGATACATTAGCAACAAATATCACTTCAGATAAAGGGAAAATTCAATTACAGAGTTTGAAAGACAATTTTTCATAGAATCACAGAATTGCTGATGTTGAAAGGCACTCTGGAGATAGCCTTCTCAAAGTTTTCTGCTTAAAGCAGTCTGATCAAGAGTAGATTCTCAGGTCCTGAATACAAATTCTGAATATCTCCAAGGATGGGGACCTTACAATCTCTCTGGACAACCTATTGTAGTCTTCAACCACCCTCAGTATAACAAAGTTTTCTTATGCTTAGGTGGAATTCCCTGTATTCACTCTGTTTCCGCTGCTTCTTGTCCTGATACTAGAACCATTGGAAGCAGTCTTGCTTCACTTGCCTTACCATCACCCATAAGGTATTTACTCACATGACTAAAACCCTGCTGAGCCTTCTCTTCCCCAGCCTGAGCAGCCCCAGTTCTCTCAGTCTCTCCTCATGGGAGAGATGCTTCAGTTCCTTCAGCATCTTAGTCTCCCTCAGATGGACTAACTCCTGTACCTCCATGTCTCTCTTCCATTGAGGAGGGCAGACCGTGACACAGCACTCCAGTATCTCCAGTAATGGTCCTCAGCCTTCTAGTGACTGGCCTCCAGCTGACCTTTGTGCTGCTAATCACAACTCTTTGAGTTCAGCAGCACAGTAACTTTTCATTCCACTTGACTGTCTATTTACCTGACCTGCACTTCATCAGTTTCTCTATGAAGTTGTTGTAGGAGATGGTGTCAGAGTCTTACTAAAGTTGAGGTAAGTAATATCCATCACTCTCTTTTCATTGACTAAGCCAGTCATCTCACTGTAGAGGACTACTATGCCTTCTCATGCTTTGGGCTGTTTCAGAGACTGAACTTGAATTCCAAAACCAGGAGTCCATCTAAATCTACAGTTTTATTTTTAATAGGTTTTCAACACCGTTTTTCTGAAAATCAGTCTTCAAATCATACTCCTTGGTTTTCTAAAAGTGTACAACAAATCTAGACAACTAAATACCTTCACATTACTTTAAGACTGATTATGTTTTCTAATGATTTTTTTAAAAAAAATCCTCAATATTGAATTATAGCTTTATGCTAAAATATTAATACATTATTATTATTACCCTTCATACCATCATTATGAAATTATAGAAATAATGTATATAGTATTTTGTATATGTGTGAATATATGCATATATGAAACACTGAGAAGTGTTCTGTTCCAGATATTAATTTCGGTTTTTACATCATAAACAAAGATTTTGTTTCTAACTTCATGATTGTGGAAGATGGCAGAAATGAGTGACAAAAAGTACATTTAATTACTTTGGTACTAGTATGTTTTACAGTAGTAAAAATGTTAGCAACATTTTTTCTCACGAGGACAAAAAAAAATCAGGAAAGTGATTTTTTTACCTTAATTCTTTGAAACCATAGTTTTCTGTACTTGGTTTTGGAAACACACAGTGTTATGTACCAGAAAAAAATGTGATACGTAAAGGGGGAAAACAAACACTTACATCTCTTTAGCTTTTGAGTATAGAAACTAAATACAACTTCTGAATCATTTAATGTATTTATGTCCTTTCTTTCAGAGGAAAACCGAACAACCAGCAGTGTATGCCCTCAAAACAATAATCTTGGTTTAACCTCAGTCTATAACTAAGACCCAACCAATCACTTGACCACTCCTCCAGTGAGACAGGGGAGAAAATCAGTGGGTAAAAGTGAGAAAACTCACGAACTGAGGTAAAGACAGTTTAATAGGTAAAGCAAAAGCTGCACATGCAGGCAACACACGGGCAGGCAAGTGCTCAGCCAAATTCCGCAACATGGGCAGGCAAGTGCTCAGCCATCTCTAGGAGAGCAGGGCTCCATCACGCTTCATGGTGACTGTGGAAGACGAAAGCCATCACTCCAAATGTTCCCCCTTCCTCTTTCTTCCCCCGTCCTTATATGCTGAGCACGAGGTCAGAGGGTTATGGAAGTAAGCACCACTCAGCCATAATGAACACATCCCTGTACCATCAATATTGTTTCCAGCACAAATCCAGAACACAGCCCTCTGCTAGGTACAGTGAAGAAAATCAACTCAACTCCAGACAAAACCAGCACACCAAGATATATAGCAGTACAGATGCACCAATACTTGAGGAAATATTTCTCGTACATTGGAATAGTTGAAAGAAGGAATATCAATACCACTCTTATATACCAGCAGTGCAAAATATAACAGAAAATAACCTGTTTCAGACTGTTTCTTACCATTCTAGTAAAGACCAAATCAAGCTCGCCTGTTGCCAGTACATCCATTTTATGCCAGTAGAAGAAACACAAAATCATATTTTAAAGCATGGGAGAGTACACATCTGTTGCATGATGATTGACAGAAAGCCCATTTCTGAAAGCTGAAATGGCAGATGGCCTTTCTTGATCTTCATTAGATGGATTTGTCATAATATGAAATGTGTCCTTTCATTTGACATGCTCTTTCTCATTGATTTCCAGATGACAAATAACTAAGAAATTCACTGAGAAATAAACAAACAGTAGCTGTGGACCTCATTCATAAGGACTGAAGATTTTCTTGAATTTTAATTTAATTTTCAATTAAGTGAGACATACTGCAAGGACGTCAGCTTTATGGTTGGGTTTTTTTAATGGCTCCTTCAATTGCCCTATAAAAGAAATGCTAGTAAAAGCTTAACTGTTGCAGAACACCAGTGCAATTGTTGCCCTAGAGTTCAGGGTGAAAGCAACTTTTCTAGAAGCTGTGAACACAGAAACATAGAATCATAAAATTGTTTAGGTTGCAAAAGACTTTTAACGTCCAACCATTAACCTAGTAATGCTAGGTCCACCAATAAACCATATCCCTGAGCACAACATCTAAACATCGTTTAAATATCTCCAGGGATAATGAGTCCAACTTTTCTCTGAGCAATCTGTTCCAATGCTTAATAAACATTTCAGTGAGGAAATTTTTCCCAATATCCAATTTAAACCTCCCCCAGCAAAACACATACAGCACAGACATATACTACCATAAACGTATTTTCCTTATTCTAGAGAAACTATTCAGAATGTAGCTTTAGCATCTGTTTCTTGCTGTATGATTCTACTTCGGAACACCATTATCTAATTAGAATAGTTAGATTTTAGGCTTTACTTAAAGAAGGGGAAAAAACCTTGCAGAACACAAGGACATTGAAAATTCTTAAAGAATCTGATACCATAAAAGACAAGTTACTATCCTGTTTCCTCTGTGCCCAGTCTTGGCACTGGAGATTACTTTGCAGGGCTTTAGAATACTAAAGAAAATGGGAAAAAACACTCTCCTATTTTTTCCCAATCATTGCATCATCTCAGTATGGACCAAAAGGGGTCTGATTTTCATTCATAACAGGAAGTCTCCTTGAAAGACTGCTGAAGGTATATATGCTCAGTTTACTTTGTCGCCTACTTAGAGTGAACATGATGGAAATGACTCAGAACAATGTCTTTATTTGCCAGGACAGCATACAGTTATCTCAAGTGTGCCTTCTATACAGAAGCATGTTGCTACAAGAGCTGCTGAAACACTAGTAATAATCAGTTACTTTCAGAAGCGATCCTAGTAAATAATGTAGGAGTCATGTCAAATCTTCCTTGTTCTTGATGCTGGAAAGGCATATCTAAAAAAGGCTTATCTGCCTTCTTATGAGGTTCCCTTTCTGCCTCCTTCCCCATGATTACTGATGGAAACAAACATTAGCAACATATGTAGAAAAGCCTCTAGAGCCAAGGCTGAAGCGTAAAAAGGCAGCCTTTCTTTCCATAGCACTGCTAAGACATGAGCAGAGAATCAGTGCAGAAGCACAGAAAGGCCACAGCAGTGGATGTGGTGAGAAGGTAAGGGAAAAGACAGGTTTGTCATAAACTGGAGTAATAAATCAGAATTAAACTGTGATGCCCTAGGAGTTGGGGCACACACTGACAGGAGCCAGAGTCCTACACCATTGCAGTGGACCTGAGACCATGGCTGGGATTGCAGCACTGACTACTTGACAGAATCCTCTAAGACATAGTGGAGGGAGACAAGGGGGAAAACCCCCTAAAAACTGGAGCAGAATTCCTTCCATAATGCATATCTATGCTGTAGGTGATCTAGGACAAATTTCAGTCACAACAGCTAGGAAAGGAGTATACCTTCACTTTAAAAGAATGTAATAATTATAGAAGTCTCGATTTTTTCAGCATTGCAGCACTGCAGGACCTAAAAGAGTACATTAAACTGCATGCACTAATGTAAAAAAGGGCAGAGGAGTCTCTCTCTTTTCATTAATCTCTTGTACTGTGTTTATTACATTATTTGATTTTATGACAACTTCTATTCCCTGGCTCAGAGGCATCCTCCTCAACATTCTCCTTCTTCCAAACACACAGCCTCCTGAAAACACACAGTTAGCAAATCCACAAGCTAGAAGGCCAAGTTTTCATTGCACATACTCATTTAACTGCATTCATCCACCATAAATTCAGCTAGTAAACTGGAAAACGTCAGCACTGCAAGAGTTAGCACCTCATTCTATGCAAAATGTCATGCTTTGCAGTAGTATGTACCTCTGTTCGTATTTTTTGTATCTGCAAAATCATTTTACCTCTGCTTTTGACTATTCAGTGGAATAGAGCTTCCAGTTCAGTTCTCGAGGGCCAGATAAGGTCACTGTATTAAGCAGCCCACTAGTGTTGAGCTTTTTGTCACTCCATGGTACACTGAAGCTACAGTCAGATTAGTTCTAAAGGAACCTCTGGACTTAATGAAATGAAAAACAAATCTGAAGCCAAGCTCAAGATCCATCAAAGACTCCACTAACACTCACGTAAGACTCTTGCCCTAATGAGTAACCATGGAAGTGAAGGCCTACAAGACCTGAAAATGTCACATTCAGATGTTTATGATTTAGTTTTGAGCACAAAGAAGAATCTAAGAAAACAGAGCACAAAAAATAAACTCACTAAAGCAAAAAGTGAAAATAAATCTCATTCAGGTTTGTTTGTCAACAGTGGTAATACCTATCTTTTCATAATATTAAATACAACAAACTATCTAGTTTCTCAGTCCTAGAATAATAAATATATATAAAAGAATAACTGAATATATGATTAAATTGCAATAATTGAAAAGAAAAATAGAAGCATTTTCCTATGAAAAATAAATCTCCTCGCTGATTTGAATTTTGAGATAATTTCATTCTAAGAACTTCTATTGATCAGTTAATATTTAAAAGTTCTTGGAAACAATTTATAATAAAAGTACTTAGTGCCTAGTAAAATAAATTACTAGAACCCTTTTAGGCCAGCATTAAGTTTCCATCTTGAATCTGTCTGATCTTTAAACCAATTGTACTTTTGTCTTTTCTGAACATGAGTCCTACAGACCCTCTTGTTCATTATCAAAATGTAATTTCTCTGAAGACCGCAAAACAATATTGATCTAAGTTAATTTTTTCCAAAAATCATTATTTAATTGAGGATACCATGCTTTCTGGAAAATGACAGTGAAAGATTTGCCTATTAATCCCATCTGTCTCAACTAGCCATATTAGACGACCAGAACTTTACTAATGGAAAGCATATAGCATCTAAGCTATAATTATGACTTGTGATTCTGTGTGATATCCAAACTAGCTTTAACTTTCTAAATTGAATCCAACATTGTAGTTGTAGGAGTATAGAACTCCTAAGATCTAACACAGCTAGTCTGTGTTAGACATCATGTCACCACAGAAATTCTGCTGTCAGCAGCCATGGCAAATCAGGGAGCTCAAATTTCAATTCCAGGCAAAATCAGCATAATTCTTCTGTGTGCAGCACTTGCAGAAAATGTGATTTCCAGGAAAACGCTGTCCAGAAACACTTCAACCAGCAAAAATATCCAAGACTGAGAGGGGTGTAAAGATATGATAGAAACCTTCGTATTTAAGAAGCTGAATAAAAAAGAAACTAGTGCTTCTTCCAAACCTGCAGCAAATGAGTTGAAAAGTATTGGCCTGATGCTGTAGCACAAAATGTTCCGCATTACAGTAGAAAGAACTGTGAATAAAGTGCTCCATCACATATACACATATATAAGCACAAAGCCAATAAAGTACTGTGAGAATAACTGAAATCTTAAAAGTCCCTTAGTTTTTAGTCCAGGTCTAGCTTTCACAGAAACAATAAATAATAATATTGTTTAAAATGCCACACTGACTTCTTGATTTCTCCCCTTTTCTCATGCTTTCACTGCTCCTCTGGTTCCTAAAGCTGATACTTTCATTTTGGTGGGGTACATTAGAAGAAACTATCAGTTTCTGAGGTCCTTTGCCAAAAGAAGTATGCTTTTGCTGGTGGTTTCTTCTTCACTCTAGGATCCTCTTGGCATCTTTCATAGAATTTCTACAATACTTATAAAACTTTTCCTTTCTTCATTGGTCTGCAACCTTATGCTACACCCAGTTTACTACAAATGGGGGCTTTAAGCTGTGTTGGTTGCTACTCTTTCATTTGCTTTATTACCCCTTTCATTTGCTTTATTACCCCCAAAACCAGTTCAGTCAAGTTCAAGATTTGCATTTCTTTAACTGGCCATGGGTGAGTTTCTCATAACCGTGAACTCTCCAGTGCCAAGCCTACATCACATTCTTTATAACCTCATCCTTGTATTCTAGGCCCTGAACTGTGCTTCCGAATCTCCAACTGCTCTTGAATTTGGTCTGTATTTTTCAGCCCTAAATCATTGTGCTGGATTTGTAAATGACTCACTCTACATCGAAAACTTGCTGCTTGCTACTCTATCTATGTAAAGCTACAGTTGCACAAAAAAAACCCCAACAAACACCAAAAAACAAAAACAAAAAGGAAAAAAACACAACTAAAACTAAATCTAAAACCAAAACAAAAACTCAAACCCAAAACAACAAAAAAAGAAAACAAAAACAAAAACAAAACACAAACAAGCAATAAAAAACCTAAAACAAATTATCTCGTCACTTAGAGAAATTGATGTCTATTAAGTCAAGTAAAACAAATCTGCAGAGAAAGCTCAGACAAACTTAAGTGCAAGAGAAAGCTTATGGTTATGGTCTGCTACAGGCAATGGCAGTACTGAAGTCAAATTTGGAAGTACAACTACCAAAAAGCAAAATGCATTACTTTTAAGAGCTAGAATTAAGATTTTTTTAATAAGATTTTTTTTTCCTTTTTCCTTCTCTTTTTTCCCTCCTCTCTATTTTTTCCATTTTTTTTCCTTCTAGTAAAATTATTCAGTCTCTTGTATTTGTTTTCAGGATTAAACAAACTAACCACAGAAAATGCCCTCTGCTAGCTGACCAACGCTGTATTTGTATACCAGCTTTTGACAAACTCATCCTTTGCACCACCTTACCATGGAAGTATGACAGTCCCTCTTCCCCCCAAGCTCTTTTTACTCCCTTCTACACATCTTCACCCCCTCCTTCCCCATCAGTAATTAATGAAAGCCAAGTGATACAGTCCAATTAAATTCCACTTACTTTTCTTTGAATGCTGTCCCCTCCTTCAGGTTCTGGCTTTCAAATCCGTTTCTAATACTCTGCCTTGGGATCTCTCACTCATTCTTATGAACTATTCTCAATCCATGTGTTACTGTGTTTCTATTAATGATTTTTCCGCACAAATAGGTGTGAATATGTGCAGTGTAATTCCTCTGAGAATCCATCAGATTTATTGCTCATGCACAAGCTGTCTGCACAGTATGATGTCTGACACGCAGCTGTGCAGGCCTCATGCAATGCACTGTAGAGCTGATCTGCAAAATATCAGTGCTCAGGAATTCAGGACGTGGGTGGTGCCATGCAGGTTGCTGGTTTCCAGCAAATCCTAGATTTTATCATATAAACCCAATTTTGAGAAAAATGCTCACATGTCCCAGTGTAAGGAAAGGAAAAGGACATGCCCATGGACACCAGGGTATATAGTCAACTTTGCAATTACATCTACTTCTTTCCACTCTCCAACTTCTCCACACTTTCTCCACACTTTTTGTTAGCTATGCCTCTTCCACAATGTGACTCCTTTGGATCTGTAGCTGGGTATCCTTGTCCAAGACACACGATGGTGTGCCTCAGTTCTCATATTTCCTAAAATCTCCTCCACACTGGTTCTTCTTTTCTGCTTTACATAAAACTTTCTCTCTCCTTCCTCCATTCCATAGTCTTTCTATGATACCTCCCTGTAAACCTTGCTTCATTCCTTTTCAGGTTCAAGCTCCAGTGAAGCTGGTGTCTCCAATGTGTAAGCAGCAGAAGATAGCCAAGATTCTTGACCTTAAATTCCAGGAGATTTGTCATCTCCTTGCTGACTTTCCTCTTAAACATGATCTTTTAATACTCTGTTTGCAATAGGAGAAAAAAAAATTAAAAAAAAATCAATTAGATCATATTATCCAGCCCCTTGAGCTTCCACTGAAGTTACAGAATTGATCAGTTTTAAAGTCATTGTGTTACAAACAGAAAGAAATACCGTGGAGAAAAGGTAGACTCCTCCACCTCTGCTTTTAACTCAGCCAATTCTTTGCTTCATTTACCCAATGATTATTACACAACACGGTAATAGCTAAGAGGCTCAGATGCTCTAAGAGTCCCTTTTTATTATGCGTTTGCAAACAAAATCTCTCCCTCTGGGAACTCAAAAATCTACGTTTTAAATGAAGTGACTGAACAGACCACAGAGAAAAGGGACAGTAAACAACAGAGAAATGACTAGGCTTGAATTAACAGTTAGCATTGCTTACTTACACAGCTAACTAACCAAAGTGAATACACGAATAAGCCTATACACAGTCATCAGCTTCTACTTATTATACAGTTACACCCAGCAATGCATAAAACAATTGCACACTGTTCTATCAGCTTGAAAATGTATGTTTGTCTTGGCTCTTAATTAGTCCTATTAAATGCAAATGCTAAAATCCTGCATATTTATTATTTCTACTTCCTGTATCATGAACAGCAATGAAGTACTCAGGTTCCGAAAAGAAAAAAAAAAGACAGTTAAACCTCTAGCTTCTTAATAACGAAAATACACAATCAGACACAGAGACATCTCACTGCATAGTTTACTTTGCAGATTGCTTTACAATTGCATCTCTTCATTATCTGGGTTCCCCACCTGATTACTGACATGAATCATTAGACAGTCAGTAAAACATAATATGCCAATAGCATCAAGGAGGTTTCTGTGTCATAAGGAGCAAATGAGATGAAAATCTAAACACTCTTCCTGATTGGTAGTTTCAAATACATATATTTTGAAACACTGATTTACAGAAGATAATCTGTGCCATCTTCCAGTAATTGAGACTAAATCTTATTACTAGACGTTAGTTTTTCAGAGCATGTATATTCTTCTAAAATGTGCAGCACTTGGCAAAGGATGGTGGTTCTATGTCTTTTAATGTGACCGTGTAAATCATAGAATCATAGAATCATAGAAACACAGAAACATAGAATCATAGAATCGTAGAATGCGTTGGGTTGGAAGAGACCTTTAAAGCTCATCTAGTCCAACACCCCGGCAGTGAGCAGGGACATCTTTAACTAAGTCAGCTTGCTCAGAGACCCATCAAGCCTATCCTTGAATGTCTCCAGGGATGGGGCCTCCACCGTGGAATCACAGAATTGTCTAAAATTGAAAAGACCTTTAAGGTCAAGTCCAACCACCAACCTAACACTGACAAGTCCTCAACTAAACCATATCCCTAAACACCATGTCTATCCAATTATTAAATACCTCCAGGGAAGAGGACTCTACCACTGCCCTGGGCAACCCATTCCAATGCCTGAAAACCCTTTCATTAAAGAATTTTTTCCTAGTATCCTATCTAAACTTCCCTTGATGCAACTTGAGGCCATATATTCTCGTCTTGTTATTTGTCACTTGATTGAACAGACTGACACCCACCTCTCTACAACCTCCTTTCAGATAGTTGTATAGACCAACAAGGTCTTCTGTCAGCCTCCTTTTCTTCAGGCTTAACATCCTCAGTTCTCTCCTCTGCTTCTCATAAGACATGTGGTCTAGACCCTTTATCAGCTTCACTGACCCTCTTTGGATGTGCTCCAGTACCTCAATATCCTTCTTGTAGTGAGGGGTCCAAAAGAGAACACAGTGCTCAAGAAGTGTCCTCAGCAATGCTGAGTATAGGGGCACAACTACTTCCCTGGTCCTATGGGTTACACTAGTCCTGATACAGCCCAGGATGCTCTTGACCTTCTTGTTCAGTCATACTGGCCTCCCATTGGCTGCCAGCCAACTTCTTGGGTGTACACCTAGGCTGATGGGCTAGACCCAAACTAGCCAGAAATGTCTAGCAGTTTCTCTGAAATCTGCCTGGAAATCACTGTGAGGGGAGGCATCCCAGACTAGTGGGATGCACCTGCCACAAAAATCATAAGTTGGTCTTAGCTCATTGATCAAGTCCATCCAGATCCCTCTGCAGAACTTCCCTACCCTCAAGGGTGTCAATAGCTACAACCAGCTTAGTGTCATCTGCAAACTTACTGATGCCAAACTTAGTGATGTCTTACTTGATACCTACATCCAGATCATTGATAAAGGTGTTAAACAGAACTGGCCCCAGTACTGAGCCCTGGGGAAGACCACTCATGACCGGTAACCAAATAAATTTAATTCCATTCACCACCACACTTGGGCCCGTCATCAAGATAGTTTTTCACCCAGTGAAGAGTATGCCCATCCAAGCCATGAGCAGCTAGTTTTTCCAGGAGAATGTTGTATTACCTCTTTGGGCAACCTATTCCAGTGTTTCGCTACCCTTATTTTAAAAAAATTTTTCCTAATGTTTAATCTAAATTTACCCTGCCCCTTCCCCTATTACTACATGCCCTTGTAAACAGGCCCTTCCCAGCTTTCCTGTAGCCCCCTCCAGATACTGAAAGGCTGCTACAGGGTCTCCCCAGAGCCTTCTCCAAGCTGAACAACCCCAACTGTCTTACCCTGTCCTCGTTGCAGAGGTGCTCCAGGCCTCTAATCATTTTTGTGGCCTTCTCTGGACCTGCTCCAACAGGTCTATGTCCTTGTTATGTTGAAAGGTTCTAGAGCTGGACACAGCACTCCAGGAGAGGTCTCACCAGAGCAAAGCAGAGGGACAAAATCACCTCTCTCAATCTGCTGGGCACACTTCTTCTGACGCAGTCAAGGATGTGATTGGCCTTCTGGGCTGCAAACACATGTTCTTGGCTTATGTCCAGCTTTTTGTCCACCAACACCCTCAAGTCCATCTCTGCAGGGCTGCTCTCTATCACCTCATCCCCCAGCCTGTATTGATAATGTGGATCGACATAATACAGGTGCAGGACTTTGCACTCAGCCTTGTTGAATCTCATGAAGCTCACATGGGCCCACTTCTCCAGCTCATCCAGGTCCCTCTGGAGGACATCCTGTCCCTCTGGCATGTTCACCTCACCACTCAGCTTGGTGTTATCTGCAGCCTTGCTGAGAGTGCATTTGATTCCACTGTCTATGTCATTGATGTAGATATTAAACAGCACTGGTCCAAGTACAGACCCCGAGGGACAATATACTACTATGAGCTAGTGAAACCAGTTTCAAATCCTGAGGTCCTACAACCAGCTGGTATTCAGTAAAGTCCCCTTTTGGCTAGTATTCTTGACAAACACACAATCATGGTACTTAAAAGAATGAGGTCTGACTATTGTTCTGCCAAAAGAGAAAAGTATGTCTATTGATTCCAGTGGGACATTTGTGTTGCATTCAACTTGTGAAAAGTATAAAACATAAAAGAAATTTCAAACTGTAGGCACTACTGATCGTGAAAAAACACTTTCACTTAAGCCAATGGGGAAAAAAAAAAAAAGGTATGACCTTGTACATTGGTCTAATAACAAAAGCTTTGAGTTTTCATTCAGTTGCCTCAGATACCAAGTGAGGGAAAAGCTCTGCAAGAAGGTGGTGTCTTGTTTGATGATGGATCACTGAAGAGAGTTTCTCATAACAAGTCAAATTTCCACACCTAGCCCTCAGTAGCAAGTTTCCCAAAGTCACAAGTCCCTTCTAAAATTTCACCTCATACAAATTGATACTAATTCACATCTCAAAAGCAACATGACTGTATGTACACATGGTTGTAATATAAGTACTAAGGCATACCCTCTCTTTTTTTTTCTTAGTCAATGTAACAAGGCCTAGTTTTTTTAAGTGCATGAAGGCAGATCAAACAGTGGATCAAAACCCATTCTTTATTGTGTAGTATAGAGAAGAGTTAATTAGCAGGAACCTCTAGGACACTGCCATAGGTACAACAGACATTTAGGACTCATTACTACATTGTATTTAACCTAGGGGCCAAATAAACAGAGCTGGACCAGACATTCTGCTTATAATAGTTTCCCTGGAAAATATCTTTCTCATGCATAACCTTTGACAGTTGTGGAGCACAATGTGAATATACAAAACTTAGTTCATTATAGGAACTAATAACAAAGCATGATCAACTGCTTACTGTTATGAACTATTTACAGGCACCACACAGTTCTTAATACAGTTATTTAGGACTTTTTTTTTAACTCAAGTTTTGCCTTTGTTCTGCACATTATGTGCAATTTACAAGATGCATTAAAATTTGTCAAGGCAATAATTTAAAATGTTGTCTTAATTATTATTCTGTAAAATACAGGAATATTGGAGAACTAGTATAATTCTCAGTAGACTTCCTCCCTCCCACCAATGACATAGTGGAGTACCCCAAAGACAAAATAAACATTAGGAAGATTCATGAGAAGAAAAGCTAGAAAATGTTTGGCCAAAAAATATATTTATTTTTGAACAGAAAATCTCTTTGTCTCTGTATTTAATATAAAACAATTCTGGAAGAAACTACGTTTGCAAAGTTAAAGCTCTTCAAGCTTTATAACACTGTAAATGCTACCAGCTCCATGAAATGTCATGGGAATGTGATTTTAGATAGATTTGAAAGATGTAGTGGCATTTCCAAAAGCACTTGACTTAACAATAAATCCATAAATGGACTTCAAAGTTAGTTCTTGTAGTGTGTAAATGGTCTGACAAAGTGTTCAATTCAAGTTGTGCATCCTGACCTCAACAAAGCACAGAAAAAAAAGTTAAGGACTCCACCTAAACTGCAGGTACTCTCTACCAGTGAGGTCCACAATCTTGGTCCCCAAGTCATTGATGCTGAGCAGTTTGAGCACAGCACAGCTTTTGTGCACTCCATCTCTCTCTAGACATGTATCTAGACTTCCTTACTTTAAAAGCATGGAAGAAGATCAATGGTAAGCCTCAAATGTCCAAGAAGCTTGTATTCAGGACATGTAGAGTCTGTATGGCTAGATCCAGGAGAAGGGAAATGCACCTACATCTGACTACTCACAGAAATGTCAGCCATGCAGAAGCCTAGCTGAACTCTCAAATTAGAAATGCATAGAAGAATTCTAACTCCTACAATATTTTAGTTCCTATCGCTTTCCATTTTGAAGTTTTCTTCTGCATATAAATCCCATAAGAAAATGAGCATTCCCTATTTACACAAAACAGACTTTACCACAGCAAGAATCAGCAAGGTAGAACATCTGCTTTCAAGTCACCACTTTCACTGAATTAGAAAAAGAAATTGCATGCCCTTAAATTTGGAAAGTCTCCTATAAGCTGTCCAGGGATCAGCTCCTTAATCTGCTCTGCTGAAGTGGTCTTGCCTTCATAACGGAGTCGTCTTCATTGTGAGCTGGACCCTGTCTTTCACAGAACCTTGCAAGTGTCCTTAGCAGCAGGAACTGACACTACAGAGTGCCAGCTGGTGTTCAGGGCTAAATTCACATTAAACCCAGTTCAGAATTATTAATCTTAGTATTAGCATCTGAACACTAAATAGCACCATTTTAGAGTTAATGACTGTTTAGAAACTTCCATGGTTGAAGAGCTCCATCAGGAGACAAAGCCTGAGTCTTCAGATAAAACCTAAGTCTTCAGCTCACAGTGAGGCAACTAAGTTTCAGGAAGCTGTTACTCAGCTCTTGCTGAGCATCAGGAAGAGCACTACAATGAATGTAAACCTCCTACATCTCAGCAAACACTAACCTATGGGCAGCACAAAATTCTGAAATGAACGTCTTCTTTTTTTTCTCCGTCTTTCTAGCCATTTCGTGAAGAACCTTCCCAATAAGCTTCATCAAAGATATTTGCTTTTTCTGGAAATATTTGGCTTCACAACTTACTGTTTCTTGCCAGTAGCACATAGCTAAATGATTCCTGACTAGGTCTAAATTCCCTACGTAAATAATCCAGATTAAAAATAAATTTTCCTAACATGTGTAGATGCATTCGGGACACTTAAGTACACATTCATAGGGACATGACTGCATACCATACAAACACATGCAAATAAAGTTTAGGGTTGCTTAAAATCACAGACTCATCTCTGACAGTTGTTCCAGGTGAAACCAAAGATCATGAGATGTTGGAAAAGGTTTGAATTTCTGTTAGCAAGCCACTGTCTTCTTTAAACATACTGTTTCAGATAAAGAAAGAAATATTCAATAATATTCATAAAGGCTGGGATTTTCAGAGAAACCTAAGGGAGGTTTCTGCCTAAGCAAATCCCAGCCAAAAATCCTAACATTTAACTACAGTTGAATGGTAAATATTGTGCACTGGAGTTTTGCCATTTACCTCAGAGGGTTCAGTAATACACACAAAATCCACAGAAAACTACTAGCCCTTGCCAATCACTGCATTAATAAAGTATATATTTAATACAAAGTATATATTTAATACAAAGAGCAAAATATATAACCCTAGAAATTCTAGTATCTCCATTTTCAATACTGACACAAACAGACTTTTTAAGAATAAGAACAAACAGCCCACTATGAAAAATATGACCTGACCTGAAAAGAGCAGATGCATCATGAGAAAGACAGCAGTTTGAGCACTGCAATGTCACAGTCCTCATTCTACAGTTCTTAAGTGACGGTGGCCTTCTTGGCTGACCCAAGATACTGAGCCGCATATATCCAGCCATCAATAATTCCACTATATGCTTTTAGTTTTGGTAGCTTGAGATCTCAAAAAGCTTTCCAGTGTACCTCAAATTGGTGGGCATGCCTTACTTACATTGCTTAATAGTTTTGTTGCATTCAGAAAGAGCTTGCATATTGCATACCTACATTAAATATAGAGGGGATCGTTCTTACCACTCATTTTTATGTGACACTAGTGTCCACTGTGATCACTCACTGAATAATTTGCAAGTAGTTTATCTCTTAACATGATATATTGTATAAGATGAGTTAAGAGAAGGTCAAACAAATAGTCTGGAAACTACTGACAGCTTCCAGTGAAGCAGCAGCAAAGATCCCCTGCACTGAGATCACATCGCATTCAAAAAACATACATATCCAAGAAAACCAAGTAAATTTTCCTGTATGTTTTCTTTCCAATCTTTTTTTTTTTAAGAAGACGAAGAAAGCAAACAAGGGTCACACAGAAGGAGATAAGTTGAAAATGAGGGTTTTTCTGCCAGCAAACATCTAGATGCCAGTCTAGCTAGAAATGACACCTTGAACATACAGAAAAGGAACAGTTTCCTTAGCAACCAGGGTGAAAGCTCTAAGAACACTTCTTCAGCTCTGTGCTGCTTCACCCTTCCCCAACTCAGTCTGTCACCTGTCACTCAGGGATTTAATTTAGTTTAACATTTTATAAGGTTGTGATGGGAGAATCCCTGCCAGCAGAAGAATGACTAAAGCTACAGAAATTCAAGGGGAAGAAGAAATCAGTCTTCACAATAAGGTATGTAAGTAGTTTGCACACCAAATGATGCATAGATAAGGCACTGTGCACTGAAGAGTTTTCTGGTTTATCAGGTTGATATTGGCCTTTTCAAATACCAGATCATCTCCCCACAGAGACCTTGCTCTGTTTCACACTTTGAAACTCTTCTACTCACCTGTCTTTTTACAAGCCTTTGCAAATCAGCTTAGGGACTCAGCTGCTCTTCCTTCCCTTTTCATAAAACTATTACCAAAAGGTATAACAGATGACGTCTACATCTCTTTATAATTTTAAAAGTATATCCAAATGTTAATCCATGCTTGTGATTTTCAGATACTAATGCATTCTGAACTATCCTAGAATATTAGCCACCTTGTTTTCTGTTGCAAGGAGAGGTGGGGGCATGGAGAGAAGATAACGGATTAATTTTATTCTCAACATCTACCCACCTTCTCAGAAAAAAAGAAAATATGACTTTTATGTTATAATACCCATTTTTTGCCATATCCAAACTTCTTAATTCTTTTTATACATTCTTTGTGTCGAAGCGAATGTGTGAATTCAGCTTGCTTCATAGATTTATAAAACATTCAGTTAATATATCCAAAGACTGCATTTTGTTCATTAAAAACTTAGTGTAAAGCCTCCAGTATGAGCTACTTCACTTTGCCAGGTAAACATGGTGTTTTTACTTGGGAATGTACATCAGATAGCATATAGACTAATAGTATTGCTAATACACACTAAGCCTGGATTTCTATTCCAGTTTGATTCATTTTATTAAGGTACACAAAGAAACTGAAATTGCCTGCATGTAATTTCTCTTCCTCCCAGCCACTGAGTATGCAAAATTTGCTTCATCCTTCCTAAGACCTTACAAGGGAGGCACCCTGTGTAAGAAAAGTACCATTTTAGAGACACAAGAAGTTATGGTATGAGAAATTGAGTCTGCTTTTATCAGGTCCTGTAAGTACTGCCAGTAAAAACCTCTTAAAATGAGCCAGAACTGGACTTGCTTATTCTGCTTTTGTACCTGATGCATGCAAGTCTAACATAGAGAAGCAATCTCCATTTCATAACCTTAATTCAGCTTCTCCTTTGAACAGATTAGAAGTTTTAGAAGTGAAGGAGCATCTCATACAATGTGGCAACATGCTGGAAGCCTGTTGAACACCTCATCGAATTTCATATTAAAAAACAAATGAACAAACAAAAAAAAAGACTAAGAAACTTATTTTTTAACCACAAAATGCTTTTTTGCTAAAGTATCCTAACGCTTCTGAAAGATGTCTGAATGAGACATGCATACAAAGAGGCAAGATAACAATCCCTCTTGACTTTAAACCATCCGTGATAAATTTCTGAAAGTTGGTTAGGTGATGATATTCCTGGATGCTTTAATCACAGAGGTAGTCTATCACACATATTTTTGAAACATCCATTTGGAAAGACTGATCTCATCCGTTCCTTATTGATCAATCATGTAGCCCCTTAGAAATATATATATTGTGCCAGTTTGGTTTTCAGAAGTTAAATGACTGGAGTGTTTCCCAAACCATGTTCTAAATTGAATTTCCCCGATTGCTGCATTCCACAGGATCACGGCTCTCAGTCTGAGAATCCATCCTTCCACTGTTAAGCTAATTGAATATAACATCAAGCAAGAATTAGTTACAGTATTTTACTACCTATAGAAATTTATCTGTTGCTGGCTTGTACTGAGGAGTGTCTCAAACACACAAAAGTGATCAACAGTGCACCTTCTGCTAACTGCTAACTACTGTATCCTTAAAGAGGACTGATAAACACGTTGCCCCAGAAGGCCCCAAGCGATGGATAACTGCCCAAGAAGCAGCAGCTGGGAAACAATAAAGGCATCAGGGGTCAGAATCATGACCACCACCTCAAGTCAAGACCAAAACATCTTGCCAGGCCCCCACTTGTAAGGAGTATGCAAGCTAATTTACAAAGCAAGGGAGGTAAATTCAAATAAATTTTCAAAAGGGGTGGCCCACATTGAGAGATGAGAATAAAACAGAACAGCAAAAAGCATTAGTGGGAAATTCTGGAGGAGTGCTCTTAGAAACTGAAGACCATTGTTTTCTGGGCCAACACTGGAACCTGGACTGCTGATCTATTTCTGTTTTACTTTTTTTCTCTCTCTTTCTTTCTCTCTCTGGTGAGTCACTGAGTAATGCAAGGAAAAACACCAGTTTGTCATGAGCTATAATTACATTCCTTCAATATTGATAGACTTTTGTGAAAAATAAAGCCTTTGTCAATTAAAGGACCCCTAGTGTTGTATGCACTATATTCTAACCAAGGGAATTGGCTAATCTGAGTCACTGCCTCTTCCTCTTTGAGTCGAGCAGGGCATGACATTTTTCCTTCTTTTATGCCACTTTTCTCTTTTTCATACACAAAACAGTGATAAGTTTGAGAAAGACAAAAGCTTATATAAGGAGCAAAGCTGACTTTATGAACCAGATAAAATACACTTTGATTGAGGTAAGTCAATCAAAGGCGAAAGGAAATGAACTATCTGAAAGGAAGCAAAAACAGAATGCAGAATGTGTTGGAGTAGGAAAAGGAGTGCATGGGAAAACATGCTTACAGGGAAATAGCTTTTCTGGTCCCATGGTAGTTAATGACAATTTTGATTTCAAGAGTGCAGATATTAACCATGTCATTTAAATAGCGGTTGGCAGACATTTAACTGCAGATGGAAAGAAAATTAGAAGAAAGATGAGAAAATAATGTCCCTGTAGCTGCTGAAAAATGAAAAGCTGCTCTTCATTCACAGGCTTTCAGAAGCTAACACTGCTATTTTCAGTGTATTGTTTAATTGCATTTAGTCTGTTCCAAAGACAGTGATCTGAGTATTAACAACAGATATGAATAGGAAAAGAGCAGTTTCACTTGAGGTGGCCACCTAGCCCCACCATTCCCACAGACATATCTCTGCTCAGAGGCTACAGTACTGGCAGCATAAAAACAGAAAATAAGTGCAAGTAAATGACATTTTCCAACCTGTTAGACAAGGGCTTTGTCACTCTCCTTGCATTGCTGAAATGTAAGATCAGGTACCCAAGAGCCAATATGCAGTTTCTAAGTTCAGTCAGGAGCTGCAGGGAAAAATGCTTGGAAAATAAGGACTATGACACAGAGTGGAAGAAGAAGTAATCAGCTCCGCTGAGAGGAGTCATTCAGAGTATAGAAGGGAAACAGACGAAGAAGAAATTGGTGTGTTTATGTTGCTCAGGGTAGGAAGCAGATTTTTCCATCTAGTTCCACTCCCTTTCAGGTCCTGAGCCTCTGCTGATGTTACTATCACTTTGGTATTACTGGATGCCTGACTGAATGACTTAGAGAAGAAAGCTTGGCACCTGCTGTTCTAGTCTGGATTTATATCCAGTAAGAAAGAGAGAAACAAATAGTCGTATTTATGTAGTTCTCTATGTAAGTTCTGCCCCTCACTATACAAAACAATGTTCCAAGACTGTGAAAATGACACTTTTACCCAAAATGAAAGAGAGTTGGAAGAAAAAGCCTGCTTTTGGGGACAGATAGGTACTAGAAAACTTAATAAAACATAGGAACATACAGGAAAGACACCGAATAAAGCCGAAAAAAACCCAGCAGCATAATGGTAGGTTGACAGGAAATATTTCCATGTCCTTACTCAGACAGCCTTCTGAAAACCTATGGATTACTTTCCACTGAAGTTTTACTATTATTTAATATTTACACCACTCAAACAGAGTATCACAAATACTGTGAAACAATTAATGTACTATTGCTCATCTTTACTCCTCCTTGTCTTTCTGATTTTGGATGAATTGCTAAGGCAATTGCTAAGGAAAAAAAAATAGTGTCCCGATCTGAGTTAAACAGAACCAATTATTTTCAGTGACTTTACTTCTCAGCTCAATCTCTTCTAAGAGGCTGCACTTTCTGTAGCGAGTAGCTTGTTTGCAGGCAGTGTCTGCTGCCTGATGTTTGCAGTCACTGCCAGGGGTTGGGATGCAGAAAAGCTCTGGCTGATACTTGCTCCTGTAGTGACCAAGGTCACAGCTGGACCTTGTGTGCCACGCCAGGTGTCCTGAGGAGTAAAAGGAGTCATAAGGAAGTAAAAGGTGGCACCTTTGGGGAGGAACAGACAGGACAAGTGCCCAACAAGAGCATTCCATTCCATGCATAAAGCTGAGGGATTGTGGATGTTAAGAACTCTTCTTAATGGCCAGTGTCCGAGGACAACTGTGTTCGATCTTCTGCCTTTGATCCCCATCCTAAGTTCCCAAATCCAGCCTCTGTGCCCAGTTCCTCTCTGAGGCTGAGTCTGGGGCTGCCTTGGTGCCACCTGCTCTGCAGCATCTCTGGAGATAGATATTCGCAGCAGGCAAGTTGGGTTCAATACTGCTTTTGTATATATTTGCATATTGTTTGTTATTTTCTTCATTTCCTTATTAGTATTATTTCTGTTTTATAAAAACTGCTTTAGTTTTCTTTTCCAATCTGCAAGTCTCTCTGACTCATTGCTTTTCTCTTCTTATTTGGGAAGTGAGAGGGGTTAGAGAGCATCTGTCAGCATTTGGTGCCTGGCCCATCCCTAACACTTGACAAGAAGTCAAAAGACAACAGAATCTGTAAATCTCAGGTTGACTTAAATATCTCACAAGATATATTTCTGTCCTCCAGTTACAAACCTGTCATCACTTTATCTCCCCAAATACTTAAAGATTACTCTTCTTCCACAGACAGATAAGATCACTAATTGTGAAGTAAGGGTGGCATATGAGTAAATCATTTCACACCCCCATGTCTAACTTGATCAAATATCTATTCATTTTGGTGCTTTACTGAATTAGCAGATAACTTCCCTGGGCAATCAAAGGTGACACAAATGTGTGTGGAACACCCTTAAAAAACATCAGAAACTTTCACTGTGTTGTCAAATAAGTCCCAGAAGCAGAAAAGATGCTAAAAGAGTCATAACAAAGTGAACAAGATACTCTGAGTAAGGGAAAGCCTGAACAACAATAGAATTTAAGTGATTAGAATCCATATGCAGTATGAGGGAGAAAAAGCAAACACCACAGCCTAAACTTACTGCTGCACTTCTTGGGAAAGTTTTCTTCTATGTAAAAGCAAGGAAAAAACCTAACAATACATAACTCCATTAGCTGAAATAATTAGTTGCACCCAAGTGTCTAGAATAGCACCACTTCAGAGTCAAGGTTTTCTGGGCATGAGGAACAGTCCTAAAGAAATACTGTAATGTCAATGGCAAGAGCTTTCTTTAGTAATTTGCTTAACAAGAGCGTTCTTTGGATTAAACTTTACTAAATCCTCTAAAAGACTTGCACTTTTCTCTACAGGTACAACCAAGTGTCAAACGGAATTGGAGAAAGAAGAAATCTCAAAAGTCACAGAGCCTCAGTTCAGCTGAGATAAGCAACAACGAAATCTTTCTTTTTCCCCCACACTACTTAAATCTCTACAGCCATGCTTGACAATTCCTCAAGACGTTTGCAGAGCTTCCTGCTCCAAGACAGAATGGAATATGACCAAAATAGCCTCCTTTGTAGTTAATCAATACCACTGCTTCTAGTCTTTGCAAAAGCACTACAGTCCAGGTTAAACAAATATCAAAAAAAAAGGAGGAAAAATACACTGACTTACAAAGCTTGAAGAATAACATGAGTTTCACACTTTTATTTGACTCCCTTCCTATATTCCAAAATAAAGAGAATCTTTGTACACGTCTGCAAAGTTAAGCAGCAAAATGCAAAGGAATAGCAGTGATATAAATAAATGTAAATAAAACTACCTTGGAAAATTGTTGTTTCCCCTAAATCCAACATGTACAGATCAAAAGGGTCTACTAAATTTCATTCCCACCTCTCTCTACAACACGCAGAATTTTGCTGCATCCATTATTTCAGTCAGTTGCATCATTAACTGGCGTTCTCAAGGCTCATTAATAATTTATATAAGCCATATTTAACTCTTTTAATTAGACTTGTAATTATAACAGCCAGTAAAATAATATGACAAATTATCCTCCAAATAGAGTTCTCCAATCAAGTTTATCTCCTTTTATAATATCCTAAACATATAAGAAATTAAAGCATTCTTTTACCTTTTTTTTTTTTCCTGTCACATTAGACATGATTCAAAATGTAAAGTCTCATGTGTTCCACACTGGTACTACAAGCATTCTGCAGTCACCCAAATTCTTCCAGGTTCCTCCAGAGCATTCCTTAATACTCTGTCAAGATGTCAACTGCTTTGACCAGATTCATCTTCCACTTATCATAGAATCATAGCATCACAGAATCATAGAATCATAGCATCACAGAATCATAGAATGGCCTGGGTTGGAAGGAACCTTAGAGATCATCTAATCCAACCTCCCTGTCATGGGCAGGGACGCCTCTCAACTAGATCAGGCTACCCAAGGCCTCATCCACCCTGGCCTTGACCACCTCAAGGGAGGGAGCATCCACAACTTCTCTAGACAATTTATTCCAGAGTCTTGCCACCCTCGTACTGAAGAATTTTTTCCTAAGATTCAATCTAAATCTGTTTAACTTAAATCCATTTTCCCTTGTTCCATTGGTGGACACTCTTGTAAAAAGTCCCTCTCCAGTCTTCCTGTAGGTTCCCTTCAGGTACTGGAAGGCAGCTATTAGGTCTCCCCAGAGTGCTGAACAGCAACACAGATGTTGAACAGCACTGGTTCTAGAGCACAACCCTAAGCAACTCCACCTGGCACTGGTCTCCACGTGGGCATTGAGCCATTGACCACAACTCTTTGAGTGTGACCCTCTAGCCAGTGCCTTATCCAGCAAGTGGTCCATCAATCAAGTCCATGTCTGTCCATCTCAGAGCCAAGGATGTCATGTGGGACAGTGTCAAACGCCTTGCACAAGTCCAGGTAAATGACATCAGTCACTTTTCCCATGTCAACCAGTGCTGTAGCTTTGTCATAGAAGGCCACCAAATTAGTCAGGTATGATTTGCCCTTAGTGAAGCCATGTTGGCTGTCATCAATCACCTTGTTATTTTTCATGTGCCTTAGTACAGCTACCAGGAGGATCTGCTCCATGATTTTTCCTGGCATGGAGGTAAGGCTGACCAGTCTGTAGTTGCCTGGGTTTTCCTTGCTTCCCTTTTTTGAAAAAATGAGACTTATGTTTCCCCTTTTCCAACCTCTGGGAACCTCACCAGACTGCCATGACTTCTCAAATACGATGGCCAGTAGCCTAGCAACTTCAGCTGCCAGTTCCATCAGGACCCATGGATGTATCTCATCAGGTCCCATGAACTTGTGCACCTTCAGGTTCTCTGGGTGTTCCCTGACCTGATCTGCCGCTCCCCTGGGTGGTTCTTCACTCTCCCAGACCCAGCCAATGCCCTGTGGGCTCTGGGTGGTGTGGCTTAAGTGGTCACCAGTGAAGACCGAAGCAAAAATGTTGTTGAGTACTTCAGCCTTCTCCATATCCTCAGTAACCAGGTCTCCTGCAACCTTCTGCAAAGGCCTCACATTCTCTCTCATTTTTCTTTTTTTTTTTAACATACCTGAAGAAATCCCTTCTGTTATTTCTAATATGCCTGGTCAGATTTGACTGTCCAGGCCTTAGCTTTCCTAACGTGTTTCCAATTTTCTGAGTAACTTCCTTATAATTGTCCCAGGTTACCAGTCCTTGCTTCCATGCTTTCCCTTTTGCATTTGATTTTGGCAAGGAGTTCCCTGTACATCCATATAGGCTTCCCAGCTTTTTTGCCTGATTTTCTCCTTTTAGGGATGCAATGCCTTTGAGCTTGGTGGAGATGATGCTTGAAAGCCAACCAGCTTCCCTGCGCTCCCAATCCCTCCAGGGCTTTGTCCCATGGCACGCTATCAAGGAAGCTCCTGAAGAGGCCAAAGTCAGCTTTTCTGAAGTCAAGGGTTTTGAGCTTGCTGAGCTTACCCTTCTTCACTGCCCTTAAGATCTTAAACTGCACCGTCTCGTGATCACTGCAGGCACTGCTGCCCATGAGTTTAACGTTGCCCACGAGCCCTTCCCTGCTGAAGACAAGTTCTAGCATGGCACCACTCCTTGTTGGTTCCTCTGTCATTTCTTATATAATCTACATTTGGTAATACCAAATCTAGATTATATAAGAAATATATGGATAAATATCTCACAATTTATATTCAGGTTACTCCTGTTCCTTTCAGCATTTGGGATGAAGTCAGCCATCTAAATCCCATCACATTCAAAGTATACCTTTGAATGAACCTTATTTTCACAGTTTAACGCCTCCTCCAGCATGAACTTGGATTTAAAAAATTTTCCGTCTTTACATTTTGTAGTGCATTGAGGTAGAATAGCAAACAGTTTATTACAACAGCAGAACAAGAATAATCTTGTTCTGCTAGTTGTCAGGGAAAAAACATCCCTTATTACCTTATCATTGTCCTCGAAAGTTGCATGAGCAATAGTTAACAAACAGATTGTACTTAGAAATCTTATTAAGAGTACTCAAATTGTATGACTGGTCACATTTAGTGGTTTTATCACCTTGCTGGAGGCCTTGAACTTTTTTAACAGGAACATGCATTTTGGTGTTAGAGACTTGCCCATAGTATCCAGAATTTAATTTTTCTTTTGTGTATAATGTAAAAATAGCTATAAATCCCTTTCTCTTTCCACTCAAATCTGTATTTACACTGATAATTACTGTTCTTCTGTTTCTGAATAAACATTCACCATAAATAATTATTCAAAAAATTAAAATAAAATTCTTGACTGTTTAAGAAGTAATAGTATGTACATGATTTAATTAATATTTTTTAACAGCTTTGCTGCTGACATCTTTCAATCTCACTCAGAATTGGCACTTTTACTCTAAAACCAGAGATTCCTATATCAGCAATCTGATATACAAAATCAGTAACAGAGGAACTCCACAGCCCATATAAACTTGTTTAGGCAAAGTACCAGTAAAAGCTCTTTAAGCAGCAATAAAACCTTGAAGTTAGAGATTGAGTCTGAGATTGTTAGAGAAGACAAACTGTTAAAGCAAGACTCAAAGGGCACTTTTCTTTTATCCGGTATAACAGGTGGTGAAGAGGACCTTGGTAAACAGCTGAGCTTCCTTTTCAGTGTAATATGAAGCCCTGGTAAGTGCTGACATCAAACAGGTTAGATCATTAGGAGTGGTACTGTACACAGAAAGAAATATTTTTCTTGAGAGTCAGAAGTCTAAAGAACATGAAGGATAAACATGTATAGATTCAGGGTGAAGATGACCCTTTGAGAAGAGCAAGAACAAACTGTATTCCTGCAAGCCCTTTCTTTAAGAGCTTTGGGATTTCTTTTTGTTTGTCTTTTCTCTTTCAGTAAACTAATGTAACAGAAAGTTGAATATGATCCATCATCAGCTGCCTCTAAATCTCTGTTCAGCACCTGTCAAATGACATGGCACTGGAAGAGTTTTTCACTGGTATCTCTGGTCTCATTGGTCTTTGGATATCATAACATCATTTTATTGAAAAATTATTCTGGTTATTTACAATAAACACATTAAGTTACAACTCAAATATGGAGGCCACAAATACATGTTACACAGAAAACATGCACTTGGTAGTGAAGTCTTTGTGGAGTCATTTTATTCACTATCAGAAAAAGAAATAGGCATCTTTGAGTTCCAAATAATCAAAAATGTCTATGATGATAAGAATATCACAAATATACCAATAAAACGTGCCATAACTTTATTACTATTTTAACGTTATTTGACAGCAGAAGCTTGGTCTGGCCAGTGTGACCAATTTAATAGAAAAACAGTGGTATCACCACTCTGAGTTCTACTGCTTGTTTGTCACATTAAAATTTATTAATTTTTCTTCTGAAGCAGCCATTTTCCTGATTTAGTAAGTTAAAATTTTCACATTATCAGTTTGAGTTTCTTCTCATCTGTAACTTACAGCACCAGGAGATGTCAATTGATTTTTTCATTCAGCAGCTCTGAAGTATTAAATCTAACACCTTGGAAAGCACGCAGTGCTATTACCATAAGCAACTGAAGTAAATATTAAGGTGTAACTGTCCTTTGGGGGAATTCTGCATTAGTTCTGTACTACTCATAAAAATTTTAGATATTACAAAGCAAAAACGAGATAAAATTGAAGCTACAGGAATGCATTTTATCTCGGGTATTCTGCTAATTACAGTCTTTGAAGTTAAGAACAAACTGGGGATAAAGTAGTCAAAATCTTAGTATGGTGGGCAAGTCACTGGTCCAGCAAAGAAAGCAGTTCAGAATGCATGGTTAAATCTAAGAAACTAAAAATGCATTTGCCATCCATATTGCAACTCCAGCCAGAAATTCAGTTAACTCTATCAAGAGACTGCATTTAATAGACAGGGCCTTAGGGACATGCTAAGTCAACTCCTCAGTCTTACACGTGAAAATTAGCAACTATCCAGCTGCAGGACCTTATGGAGCATATTTAATTTATCTCTATGCTGTGCAAGCTCCGTCTGAAATCCTTTGCTCTCTGAGCAGGGTAAACAGTAAACAGAACCAAAAACTTCCTTCTTGCTGAATGGAAAACACTGAAATCACTGATCATGCAGGCATGTAAGTACATCTATGATTTTGGCCAAATTATTACACAGAGACGGATGCGCTTGAAAATCAGGTTTACACAGCCACATTGTAATTTTTATATAGGCTCAGTTCAGAGGTGTATGCCAATGGGGACATCATTGTCATTATCACATCAGTAGCATCCTGATGGATGGTCTTGATGCCCATAAACACTGCTCTTATCCTTGAAGGTACAACCCTACAAATGCTAAATTTATTTTGACTTTTTTTTTTAAACACTTCTCACTTTGTTAAACAAACAAACAAACAAATCCAGGGGACTCTTAAATTGTCATTTCTCAATGCTTGTAACTTCTTACTCATAGGCTTATTGTCAGGAGGCAGATGATGATGAGCAGTTATCTTACCTCTGAAGAATATCGGCAGAGTATTTAGGACTGTATTAGGACTATTCAGGAACTATGCTAATAAGGAGACAAGGAACTTAGATATTTACAGAAAGAAAATATAATGACCTATAAGGTCAGTCCATCACTGTTCCTGTGAATAATTTTGAAATTATTTTTTCACATTAAAAAAAAAATACAAAAAGGTTTTATATATTTTTACAATGTTCTGGTTTTTTGATTATTGACAATCTTCACTTCTATACTACACTTTCAGCAGGTAACATGCAGCCATTTTAGTACAATGAATATATTAATGTGAAAAAAACTCTCTTTTTCATGTACTCTATCTATGAAAACATTATTTTTTTGGCAAATGATAGAAGAAATTTTTTTGTCAAAATATGTTATATACATCATTTACTAACAAGGCAACATGAAGTTGGATTCATGACAGTATAAATGCTAGCTCCTGAAACAATGAACTAGGGCATTTAATTCAGTGTATCTGATCCAGAAAAAGATGATAGATGGTGTACTATTCACATTCTTTATTTTCATCAGCCTCAAACTATAATTTTCAAAGAAATATTTGATTTTTATGCACCACTGAGAAATTAATGTGAATCACAAACAAAATATCTGTTCTTCTTCAGGTTCAGATTTCACAGAAGATTAAAGAAAAAAACATGAAAAATTTTGTTGTAAATGTTGTGTTAGAAAAATAAGTACAGGATGGAGACTGTGCTGTTATTTCCTTACCACTGTGTTTTGTTGCAGTTTATGTTTTATATCTAATCCTAAATCTAATGAAGTAATAGGAATATTTTAATAAGTTTCAGATTTGTTCCATTTATAATGTAGATGAAAGCACCAATAGTTTTGAACACAGAGTTGGAAAGCCAAAGAGTAAATAGTCACAGATGCAGAAATAATGCTGTGACATAATTCTCTGTGCGTGCTCACTGAGAGATGCTACACTGCACAGAGTTTGGTCTTCACAGTTTTTCACTATTTTCCCCAGCTTTTCGTACATAATGAACCTAATTCATACAAGTAATCCCACTGGAGTGAAAATGGGCAACGATCTGAGAAATTAAATGTGTGCATATGCGTGTATATGTGCAGGTTCAATAAGGCCAAGTGTTGGGTCCTGCACTTGGATCACAGCGACCCACCAGGCAATGCTGCAGGCTTGGGGAGGAGTGGCTGGAGAGCTGCCCAACAGAAAAGGATCTGGGTTTGCTGGTTGACAGCAGCTGCACATGAGCCATCAACAGCTGGCCAAAAAGGCCAACAACATCCTGGCCTGGATCAGAAATAATGAGGCCAGCAGGACCAGGGCAGGGATTGTCCCCCTGTGCTCAGCACTGGGGAGGCTGCACCTCAAACCCTGTGTTCAGCTTTGGGCCCCTCATGACAAGAAAGACATCAAAGTGCTGGAATGTGTCCAGAGAAGGGCAACAATGATGGTGAAGGGTCTAGAGAACAAGTCTGATGAGGAGCAGCTGAGGGAAGTGGGGTTGTTCAGCCTGGAGAAAAGGACCCTGAGGGGACACCTTCTCACTCTCTACAGCTCCCTGAAAGGAAGTTGCAGTTAGGTGGCAGTTGGTCTCTTCTCCCATGTAACAAGTGATAGGACGAGAGGAAAAGTCACACTGTGCCCCAGGGGAGGTTAGACTTTGTATTACGAAAGATTACTTCATGGAAAGGGCTGTCAAGCCTTGAAAGATATTGTCCAGGGAAGTGGTGGAGTCTTGGAGTCACCACCCCTGAAGGTATTAAAAGAGGCATAGAGGTGGCACTTAGTGTCATGGTTGTGGCGGGCTTGGCATTGCTAGTCTAACAGCTGGAGTCTTTGATTTTAAAAATCTCTTCCAATCTCTTCCATTCTGTTCCGTTCTGTTCCATTCCATTCCATTCCATTCCATTCCATTCCATTCCATTCCATTCTGTTCTACTCTATTTCTTAAACATGACTGAATGTTCTGCCATTAGATTTTACAGAAAAGTGAGTTGTAACAAAAGGCAGGAATATCTAAAAATCACCTCTAATTTATATAAAGGGAATTTGGCGCAATAACTGGATTGCAGTGGGAAACACTGAAGTCAAAGAAAAAATCATTATAGTCCTATAACTGAATTTGAAATGTACAGAAAGAAAGGAAAATACAGCAAATGTCATTTTCATATTAACATGAAAAACTGTTATATGTAAAACTGAACAGAGAAAAATCAATTATTTTTTTCCTTTCTTAATTTTCTGTTTGTAATTTCCAAACATAGTCACTTAGACCACCTAATGTAATTTTAATTAACAGATTTGGGAAACTTATTCAGGGTCAAGAGTTCACACACCATCCATATGCTTCAGAAAATTTGACAGAATTTGGCAATGTTGCACCTGGTTAACTTTTTTTCTGCAGCCACTTTTCTTATTGTAATTATCACCTTTTTCACTGTGCCAGGAGAAATGAGCAGAACCATTGATTCTGTTCCTTCTTGCTACTCAGTCTTTATATTCCAGTTTCTTGATGATTTATTTTAAAAAAAAATACCTAAGCAAATTTTATCCTACAGAAAATAAAGCACACTGATCACGAAAAAAATATTTTGCAGTGGCAAGTTAAAAAAAAATAAAATCTAACCAATTAGAATACTTAAGGGTCAAGATTGTTTGATCCGAGTAGCTCTAACTTTCTGCATATCACTTCAGCATGACACTGCTCCCACTCCCTGTCTAAGAAGAGCAGTGCTCTGAGATTATGCAGTTTATGCAGTTTGTAGTGGTGAAAGAAATAGGTTGCCGTATGGTTGCTCTTGCTAGCATGGAAATGCCTTATCAATTAAATACTTGTTTAGCTCTCTTTTGTCCAAGACAAGGAACAACAGTACCTCTGACCTCTCTCTGACCTTAGGCAGCCTGACCCTGCAAAATCTGTTGAAGAATAGGTTGGGAGTGGAGGTTATTTGGATAGAGAGACAATGAAAAGGAAGGATACCTTCACAATTGTCACCCACTATCTCTAAGAATACCAGCCATCACTTTTGAATGCAGACAGCTAAAATTAAGCATCTAGATAAATTGTGAGAATTAGGAAACTCATAAAATGGCTTGGACATATCTCTGTGAGATAAACAAGATAAGAGAAGGGCCCACATAAAGGTCAAAGGGGTCCACAATATGGGAGTAAATTCGAGGCATGAGGGAAATAAAAATAAGGACAATAGAGAGGACTTGCACTTCACGAGTGCTATTCTTCTCCAGTAAAATAACTTCGGAGAAATAACTCAGGTGCAGATATACAGATAGTAAACTTACAGAGAAGCATGGCAGATAATAATCCATGCAGATACTTTTGCTCTGTTTGGCAGAAGTGCTCATGGGACTGTAGTTAATTGTATGTTGTAAAAGACAAGAGATCATCTGGAGACTTTTCTCACCCACTAAGGCATAAATGATAGGATGTACTCCTGTGATTAGTAAGAGCATTAAATGTATTTAACTATTAAGTCACACTCACAATTAGACTGGAGAACCAAGCAAACCTCCTACTAATAGTTTATAAGTCTTTGTAGAGTCTTTTGTCTCTATGACTTACACTGAAGATGAAGAGTCTTGCAGAAGCTTCCTATATGCTGTGTTATTGTTCACAATGTGATACTGAAGAATAAAGATATCAATATCACAATGCAAAAATTGATGAGATAAAGAAAGCTAAAACTCCTGGAAATAACAACTTAATTTAAAACCCCTTCATTTTAGAACTTACCAGCAAGGAAGACCAAGAAAAGGAAGAGTCATCTACCACACTCAGATTAGTCACGCTTTCCAGAAGATTGTGAGTTTGGTCAGATGACAAAACAGGAGAATGGGAATAAGGATAACAAAAAATTATTTGCATTTATTTTATTAGGCATCTTTGCCACCCTTGACTACAGCAATTTAGGCAAAGGTATTTTTGCTCAGATAGGCAAGCGGGAATCATGAAAGCATTTTTCTCTACTGGCTGGAAAAAATGGAATCCTGTTACACACTGAAGAGTTTCTCCACAGCCATGCATTTTTGTGACTATTCCTGCTTCTCTCTGACAACTTGTTTAAGTACAATCTTCCATAAACAGGCTTTCAGAGTGACATGGCAGCAGTTGCTTCAACTTCGTCTTCCCATTCAGAGCATTAGCTACCTTCAGGAGAGTCTCAGACAGAATCTGAAATCTTCATGCCGTGCTTCAAGCTATCCAATCATTTGCTATCACTCGAGTGTCTAAGCCCTGTAGGTTATAATTTCTTATATGTCTTCTATATTGAAAATACCATGTTGGGTTTTTTTTCAAGTGAATTCACTGCATATGTGGACATTTCAAGGTTTACTGGGAGTCTTAAAGTGCAGACTGTACCCTGAACATTACTTTTTCATTTTTGGAAATATTTCTTAAATATTTTTTAAAAGAGACATAGTGAGAAACATCCTTCTGTAAGATGAAAGTAGTAAAAAAATCATAGAATCATAGACAGTTTTGAGTTGGAAAGGACCTTAAAGATCATCTAGTTCCAAACCCCCAGTCATGGGCCTGGACATCTCCCACTACACCAGCTTGCCTGAAGCCCCATCCAATGTGTGCTTGAACATAGTTTCAAACACCTTGCAATTTGCTTGTTGGAAGCTGACATGTGACTTGTCATAATTTTTAAATTATCTGGATGAAAAAATTATTTTCATAGAAATGTTATAGGAAAGCTGCTTCTCATCACCGGCATTGCTGATCCCAACAGAATAAAAAATTGAGTAAAACATCTGAAGACAACATCGATTTAACATGTTTTTTCCTAACTGAACTTTGTTTTTATAAGATGGATGGGCCTTAAAAGAGAAATATCACTTCAGGCAAATTTGTTACCTGTGGTGTATTCACCCCAAAAGATAACCACACAGCTGTTCACTCACTGCAGGCCAGGCAGAAAATAGGTGAGAAGAATTGTAGGTTGAGAAGGACAGTTTAATGGTGAAGCAAAAGCCACACATGGCAGGAAATCAAAAAAGCAATTTATTCACTATATCCCATCACCAGGCAAGTGGCCAGGCACTTTCTGGGAAACAGGACAACAGCAGGCATAGTGGCTGCTTCAGAAGACAAGCTCCATAATTATAAATCATCATGTCCCCCCACTTTATCATAGCTTTTAGATACGTTATGTGGCATGTGATGTCTCTTGGATCATCTGGGGTCTGTTGTCCCAGCTACATCTGCTTCCAGGCTCATGACTATCCCAGCCACCCCACTGTGGGGAGTGGACTGGGAAACAGAAGTCCTCCACCCTATGCAAGCAGAGATCAGCCACAGTCAAAATACTGATGTGTTACCTACGCTGTTTTAGTCACCAGTCTAAAACACAGCACCACACAGGCTGCTGTGGAAAATGTTACCTTCAGCACAGCAGACCCAGTACAGTCTGGAAAGAAAGAAACATGTGTCCATATTTTACAAAAGCAAGAACAGTTTATACCTGTAGAAATTTCCAGATAGGAAGAAGATCACAGATTGATTTATCTTGTGGCCTCATTTTGCATGAATTTATTTATCATTAGAGAGCTGATATGATGGACAGAATTTTGCACCTCTGTTTAGGGATTTCAGCACTGAAAGATCTTTTATTATTATTAATTAAGGTGATTATAGCACTTTGATAAAATATGCCTCTGAAATAATAAAAATGCTATGACATATTGCAAATGATGCAATATAACCTATCAAAAATTCAAGTGTAATCACAATAGCCATGGTTATCACAGATCACAGTATATTATTTGTTCTACCAGATAACTGGAAATTGCACCATGCAAGCTATAGACTCGGTACAATAATGCACATTGGTTGACATTTGCAAAACAAATAAGCCTTTTAAATGTGATTCTGCTTGATTTTTTTTCAAACATGCTAGTGCTAAGGCTGTCCAAAACCAGCTTGTGATTAATCCAGCTACAAGGAACCTAATCTGAACTAGTCAAACAGTGAAAAAATTCCTTGGAAATAATTTTAGGTATGAGAAACAAAAAAGAAATCCCTATTTATATTAAGTATTTATCATACATTTTTTCAAAGCTAGTTAAATACCAAAATTATTCACTAATTATTTGTAAGGAGAAAAGCAAAGTGCCTGAGAGAAATTATTCATAATAAATAATTCAGTCAGCTTTAGATAGGACTCAGACCTTCTAAAGTGCTGTGATGCAGGTTCCTTGTAAAACACCTGAAATGTTATATGAACAATTAATGTGTACTTGATGCTGACGTATAAGCTAAACACCCTAATCGCCTGTATTCAGAAGGAAAGTATTTCTAGTGTGCAGTATATTTCATTTTAAGCAGATTATTTCTAAATAGGTCAGGTGCCTTTATTTTCCAGTGACCACACAGATTGGTGTGGCTAACCTGGCATAGATATCTATCTACACTGCAAACTTTTAATGCCAAAGGAGATGAATACCCTACAAAGGATTCAGATTTTTTATTTTCACTTTCTCTTGTCGTTCTGTATTAGTCCAATAGAAAAATTTCAATTACAAGGCAAAAACATGTTTATATCGGCCATAGCCAAGTATGATCCACCAAAAATTATTTTCATGGAAAAATTCACCAGTGAGAAACCTTTCTAGAACATCTCAGTTAAAAAAATTCTAGTGAACTGCCTCTCTAGTGCCTTCCCATAGGGCAGGACAGAAGGTAAGATAAGGGTTGACAGAAAAGAAGCAAAGACTGAATTTGGAACAGTCCCAATAAAAGAAAAAAAAAGGATAAAATTTAAATATGTGGCTAGAGCTTACCCTGTGTCAATCAGACAACTGTCTTAACACTGTGCTTTTACAACTTGTATCTTTTTTGCGGGCGACGAGATAAGGGGAAGAAAAGCGTAAGGGGTGCATTTTTTCACTTATTCTGCCTAAGAAAAGTAAGCAATTTCTTCTTTCCTTTGCCTTCGTTTCCTCTGCTTAAACTCACCTTCACTATGATAAAATTCCATTGTAAAATGGAACATTATGCAGCCAGAAAGGGAGTATATTGTAAAAGAGGTTTTCTGCTTATATAAATTACTTAATTTGATGCAGATACACTGTGCAAATATACCTTTATGTAGTTAAAGAGGACAAGATATATTTAACAATCTACTTTCTTTAAATGTATTTAGTTTGCTTTCATTTAAAACATTTGAAGTCCTAGTCATTTTATCAAGAGTGGTATGTATTACTTATTTTCCATAATTTTCTGTACTTCTTCCTTCCCTCTTCCCTAAAATATTAAATCTTCCAGCACCCAAGGGTATCCATAAAAAGAAGCAGTTCAAGTTGACTCTTTCAATCCTGAATTATCCATTTCTGCCTCCTCCAGATTCCAATTTACATTTCAAGAGCCTTGGTGGCTGGCATGGGATTAAGTACTTTTTTTTTTTTAATTTAAATGTTGTGTATTCTGTTCCAAACATTACTATTTCTAGGATAGATTTATGCATCAAAAATTCACAACAACAAGAATATAAAATTGCCTTGGGATGGCTATTTCTAGGGCACATTCAAGCGTTTAATTTGTTCATTACAATAAGAAAATGAAATTGCCTTGGAACATAGCATTTAACTATTTTTAAAACTCTTCCATTCAGGTGATGTGCGGTAATCCCTTTTTGTCTTCTGAACTGCATTAATTATATAATCTTCAGTTCACTAATTACTTATATTTCACTCTTGGCAACATCAGAACAGTCTTGTCTGTTTTTTTCTTAAAGACATACTTCGAAAGTTTAAATCTACACATCTGTGGATTCCCAGACTTCTCTAAATCACATATATTACTTGCACATGTACTGAATAAATATATCGTGATCCAAAGCCCTTTGAAGACAACTGACTTTATCGAGCTTCAGGTCAACTCAAACTTACTGAGTTCTCCCTGAAAAATTTCTGAGAATTCCAGGAAAAAGCACACCAAAATAATTAGAGTTTCCAGACCTTTTTTTAACCTACAAGTAAAAAAAATGCCTCTCTTTACAGTCAAATGCAAATTGTGATATCCATAAATCAATTTCAATGCAGAAAGGTTTTAGAACTGCAGGAAATGTACATAAGAACATTCATGACGCAGCACACTGTATCAGAAGGGTTAGAAAATTAAAAGCTAAACGCAGACTGTCTGTGGCAGATTAAAGGCAGTCTGAGGAACTACAAAAAAATCAGAGTCTAAAGGAGGAAGAAAGTAAAGTAAATAATGTTTTGCTGTTTCAAGTAGTTTTGGAAAACACTGACCAGAAGGGGTCAAAATACTGAAATTGCTTTAAAAAGTGTGTTACATATTAGTACAAGGGAAACAGCTTTTGCTAGATTCTACTGTTACAACTAGAACTGGGAATAAATAATGAAAATTATGTGTGAGACCACCAAAGCTAAAGATTCAATTTCCTTTGACCTGGTGATGAACGTTTATTTACTGTGATCCATAAGAGTGTAAATCACGGTCAGGTTAAAAACCTTAAGGGTAACCATAGCACAAGATGCAGACAAATATACAGTAATATAAATATTATTTTAAAATAGCAAATGGAGCTAGAACTTGTAATTTCCCTGGTAATAAAAGAAGTGTCCTAGTTTCCGTATTCTACTCCTAGACCAAATTTGCTAAAAGATGTTAACAGTACCTCAACAGCAATTCTGAGGAGGTTTTTTCTCCTGTTTTGTGGTGTGGTTTTGGTTTTTCTTCCCTGTCATTTTCAAAATTAGAGACCTTTTAGGAAACAAAGAAAATAAAAAATCTTTATGCTAGTTAGACAGGACTAGAGCATCTGTTCACCCATTCAGAATATCTTCAACTTAACTGATCTGGGAACTATGAACAGTAAAACATCAGCTCCACACACATCAGCAGAGGCCACACAAGGGTACCAAGAGCCCTAAGAGCTTACTCAGATGAGTTCCCCACCAAAGTCAACATTATTGTGGTCTTACTGCTATGTAGATAGTTTCAACATAGCATGTGTGCACTACATAACTGAACTTACAAATCTGAATGCAAATGTTTAAAAGCCATTCTTGTTGTGGAAGAAGAAAAGCAAGCAGGCAATGACAACATTTTAGCCAGCTGTGCCACTAAAGGTCCAAATATATATATACTATTAAAAATTAGATAATATATAAACTTTTACAGCTTAAAAATTAGATAAATTTTTAAGCATGATGGCTGAAAAAAACTGTCTTTCTAAAAGGTATAGAAGGCATAAGTTAAAGTTCAAAGAGTAAATCATGAATCTTTTACTTTAAATGACTGCACCAAAGGATTTGTATAGTGACACCAGACCTGGAAATTCAGAATCTTCGAAAGGTGAAGTCTCTTTGGGTGTTCTTTGCATTTTTAGTACTTACAGTACTCTGCTTTCAACTGTTTAAACTTCAAACTCCCTTTCTTACTGACAGTCTGTCTGAGCTCCTCAGTGGTGTTTTTAATCTGAAAAAATGCCAGATAAGTTCAATCTTTAAAAATACAGCCTAGCTAGTGCTCACTTTAGCA
>NW_009723392.1:0-7500 GCF_000703405.1 Apaloderma vittatum | reverse complement strand
ACTCTTCCAGAACAAGAGGTGTGCAGGGCCGTGCCTCCATTTCTCCCGTCTCTCCTTTGCTCATCACCGCTTTTGAGGCTCACATCAACCCCTCTCTAGTTGCCTTGTTCAGAAATGGGTATGTACTGTGACCATCAGCTGGGCAGGTGGTATTTGGCATCCCATAGTCTCAGAAGTGTGGTGGATGCCACATGACCCTCCACTTGTAGTAAACTCAAAGGGAACAACTCTTCCTTTTCAAGAGGAATCACCTCAAGCTTTTCAGCCACCCCTGTGGCCTTCTGAGCGCTTCTTACTTTCCCTGTGTAGTGAGGTATAGTTAAGACATATCTACATGCTCTCGTACCTTAATCTTTCAGCTTCAGCTACGGGAATGATCTGGATTGCTCAGTATGATACAGAATACCTCTGGGATCCATAATTTACCTCTTGGACCACCCAAATATCTTATAATTCTCTAGGTCCATGGAAGCCCTGCACCAAGTCTAAGCTTCTGATCACTTAGAACTTAAGAGGGCCAAGATATGATTGCTGAACTTGATCGCAATTTTATCTTCTCAAAATATAAATAATGTTATGCAGCAGTATAGCATGGAATCCACCCAGATTCTGAGGTGAAGATCAATATACAGCCCAGCAACAGTTCACAGCAGCCTGCCATTAGCTGGCAAGAAAAACTCCAAAACTTGTAATGAGGTGATAAATGGCATGGTGTCACTGGTTTCTAAAACGAAATTCAGTGCAAGACTTGTAATACCTAGCCAGCACAAGCTTCTTATGTCAGTTTGTCGACATATTATACAAAATTATAAGCTAGTCAATTGTAACTGCATCATCCCCCCCCCAAAAAAAAAACTTAATATTGTGCTAAATGTTAAGTTATCCTCTATATACAAAAACTGAGCCAGAAAACTGATGCCAGCAACACAGCACCACAGTTACAAGCACAACCCTGCCTCTGGCAGGAAATAACATTTCTGCACATACTTCTTAATTCTCGTGATACACAATCATAGAGTCATAGAACAGTTTTGGCTGGAAGAGACCTTCAAGATCATTGAGTCTAGCCTTTTTCCTAGCCCCCAACACCACTAAACCATGCCCCTCAGCACAACATCTACCTGTCTCTTAAAGCTCTCCATTGATGGCGACTCAGTCACCTCCCTGGGCAGCCTGTTACAATGCCTGACAACCCTCTCAGTAAAGAAATTCTTCCTAATACCCAAGAATTCTTTCCTAATAACCAGGCACAAGTAAAGGGAATGGCTTTACTACTTGACAACTTCTCACATGCACTACCAGAAATATTCCTCTAGAGTCAGGATGAGCTTTGGAAGCAGACTACAAACTTAGCTCCCTAAATGATACACGGAGAACCAGACTTCCTGTGACCCATTGTGTGCTCTCTCTGAAGAGTGAAACAGGATTCTTGATAAAAAAAAGAGGGAATAATTATCTTCTTTCCATTAGTAAGTTTCTGTTCCTTGCTCCCAGGAACACTGCTAAAACTCAAACTATAATGTATATATAAATCCTGCCATAAAGAATTTTAAGTAGCACCTGAGCAGAATAAATTACTCTCAAAAATATCAGAATTACTGTTTCCACCTGTGTTTTTGTGCTCAAAAGTAGAAAAAGAAATACAAGTTTCATTAGGAAAGCTGATCAGATATCCACTGGAAATGGTCCCAAAGCCTACTGTGGAAGCAGCACTGACTTTGAGGGAAGTCTACAAGGAAGCAAACAGCAGTGCTGGGCCATTGCCTCCAAGATGTGAAAAAGATGACAACAGCAAAGGTAAAAAAAGGACCCTAAGTGTCACCTAGGAATGAAAGACTTGATTCGTCTAAACTGGAGCCTTGAAAAATCCTGCTCAGCCACTGGTTAACAGTGGAAAAAGTATCAAAGCAACTTTTTGGCCTGAACATTTCCAGCAGTTGTAGTTCTGCTAATTCCCAGTGCTTCTTTCTTGATAGCACTGAGCTTTGCTCGTATGTGATTCTTCCTGTGATTCGTAAATAACCTCATAAATAACACCATCTCCTGTACAAAATTCCCAAGGATTTCAATCCAGTAAGTGTTCTGAGAGTAAGTTTAACACACCAAACCTAGGGGATTCATAAAGCAGTACCAGCCATCTCCTTCCACCAGAGTACAGCCAGAGGACAAGCAATCCTGTTGCTGGTTCAGAAACCCAGATCTTAAGAGCACTATCCCATCGGCAATCACACAATGAAAAGTAATCCCTAAAACACAGTTATCTTTCACAGACTTTATGGCTCATCTGTACTTCATCTTCCTAGCTCAGTGAATGATTCCTGGAGGCCAGCAAAACACAGACTACAGAATAGACTCAGAATTCATAAGTCCTTTTGCTCCCTTGCCATTAGTCATGGAGCTGCGTCCTAGCTCACAAGAAATGTAGAGGTGCTATTGTAAAAGGAAACATAAAAAGCAGGTAGAACTGTTCTGTTGGAGTTAAGACATACTTCATCCACTTTCAAAATGAGGATGATATGCCTGTTTCCAGGAGAGCAGCCACAGGTCTGAGGTGGATGGAGGCATCCTTCAGAAGCCACATGTGAGACAAAAATATGTCTAACACACATGGGAGAACTCAGTGCTGCCAAGTAGCCAGCAGTAACAGGTTTAACCATGTGCTCGTGAAGCATGCCAAGTTGGTTTTGTCCCATTTTGAGATATGCAGGAAGATCTCCAGAAGCCTTGGTATCTAACACTGGTCAAAACACTGTTTTTACATATTACTGGGTGGGTATTTTTGAGTAATCTGGCCTACTGAAAGATGTCTCTGCCCAGAGGAACCCTCTGCAGAGGGTTAGAGTAGATGATCTTTAAAAGTCCCTTCTAATCCAAAATGTTCTGCGACTCCATGCTATTTTTTATTAAGTGGCCTTAAAAACAGCACCTGCAGTTGAACACCATTGTGTTTGACCTGGTTCTTCTCCATGTCATAAAAGATAAGATACACTAATCAGAAATCAGCATTTCTACAGCATTCTACAGAATGCAGTTTTCATCAACAAAAAGAGGACAATAAAATTCATACTATTAATTTTCTGTATTCCTGTGGTGACTAGCTGTCTGACATAAAGTCAAAGCTGATAGAGCAATGCCTATGGATTTTCTTAATTCACGTCAGCAGAAGTGGCTTTCCAGCACGAGAAAGCAATGTTATGGGAGTAACTGAGAGCTTTGCAGACGTGTAGTTTCCCCTCCCAGTCTAGCTCATTTAGAAATGGCACTAGAGTGTTGCCTTAAGAAATATTAGTGATTAAAAAAAGTTAATGAAAATTCACATTGACTGGATATGCATACTTGCCAGATCATTAGAGACTTTCTGATCTGTTACTGAATGCACTGAGAAACACTTGCTACAAATTACTATGGCTTTGTTTATCCTGTCTGTATGTTGGGAAAAACCTTCATTTCACATGCATCACACTAAAATTGTATACATAAATTCAGGAACTAGCTATACTATAGTATCAAGAACAAATAAATTTCAATAAAACAATAAAACTGATGTTGAGTATTTTTCATTTTAACTGTGACTGTCAGCAATGTAAGAACTTGCATAGATTTCCTGTTTTCTTTTTTATTAAAGCACAATTGATACTGATTTGATCAATGCAGAAATACTGTCTACAGCTTTCAAGCAAACTAGGAATAGAGAAATATAAAAAGCATGCCATCACATGTGTATAGCTAACTTTCTTTCACCTTTACTACCTCAGAATGACATAAATATGAACACAAATATAACAAAATATAATCTGGAAAGTCAGAGGTCCTGACCTGATAAATGAATTTCAGTTATTTCATCTGCTGGCATTTACTTTCCTATTTGCCACAAATTCCTATGCAAGTAGCCAAATCACTCTGGAAAATATGCGTTTGTATCTATTGTTTTCCCTATAGCTACTGGTATGATTTTTTTTTTCTTTTACTTGACATCATAGAACTGGAGGAGGCTGTCTCAGAAGAATTGAGTAAGGGGAGACAAGATTTGTTCTTCCTAGGTACCATTCAAGGTATTCAAGGAATAACTTGAATGATACTCATAAACAGATCAGTCATGATCTGCATTACTCAAAGATACACTCAGAGATGTCCCTTTCTGTTAATGACTGTGAGTGTCCATGATTCAGCTGCGAAAAAAATTGGACTTTTCAGAGAAATTTTCAGATTTTTTTCTTTTTTTTTTTTATAATTTTGCCATCTGGTTTTAGTGCTTTTAGAAAGGAAGGCTATATCGCTACAGATATAGGAAAACAAAGAACAATTTCTTCATATAATGTGTAGCATTCAGTGACAGGTCACACAGCCACTCCACATCTTATGACCAGGCACATAAGTCCTACATGTTCTTATAGAAGTGTTATTAAAACTAAAACAATAAAACTTTTCTGTTTCTTTCATAAATGGTTGCAGTGACCACACTGGCACAATAAAAGAAGCATCCTCAGGTTACTATTAAGTTCTACAGTGATTTGGAATTTTTTTACTTTATGTAAAAAAAGGCTGCAGATACTACTCCCACCCTTTCCTCTGCTATATGAGGCTCATCATAGTCATGACATGAGGCATTGAGGTCCTCCATGCATTCGTATCAAGAGTGACAACAGCTTTGTCTTCTGAACTTTGTTAAAGAAAGGATCCATCTAGTTTGGATGGATTACTTAGCAATCCACCCAATTTCCAATTTTTTTCATTCATCTATGTTTATTACTGAAATAACAAATTGCATATTAAGACATCTGTGTTCTGTAGATTTTACTTAGAAACAGAGACTTGAGAAGAATGCTTAATTATTTAACAGCATTTAAATAACTAAGTTACTCAGGCGCATTAGGAGTCACACTGTGGCATAGCAGGTTCTTTGAGAGGTGTTAGCTTTCTTTGATTTTTTATTCCATATAAACTGAAAGACACGATGGGCATATTTTAGCTCGTACTTTCAATCACTTTGCAGCAGATAATATGGCTAAAGCTCAGCAGCTGGCATAGAAAAAAGGAAATGGTGTCTCTGTGAAGTTAATTTGCTAGAAAGCAAAGGGCACAGTCCTGAGACTGCTTATTACCCTCAGCTGTCACTGCCTTCCCAGGAGCCTGGAAAAGATCAGTATGGAGAATGGATAGCACTTTGCAGTACTGGGTCCATGATGTGCACATATGCTTAATTTTCAGCGAAATTACAGGCTAAATATTTTTATGCCTAGCTGGAAAACCACAGGCATTGTCCCCACAGAGAACACTACTAATATTCACAAATATAAGCACATGCATCTTTACTTGACTGAACCTATCACCCACACAGACACACAGGAACCAACCATTACTAGGGATCAAATCCAGAAATGTCAGGACCAAAAGATCAGACTTCTATCATATTAACTAAAAGATCGATCTTTAAGATGGAATAATAAGATAGCTTGGCTGAGGAACATGGGTTCTGCAGGTGCAAGCTAAGATAACATTTTCTGGTTTATTTTTCAGATGAACATATGTTGAAGGAAAACTAGACATTGACCATAAAAGTAGTTTTAAGCAGGCTACAAAACAGTCACTTGAAATGAAATTTTAAGCTCTTACAATCTGAACCACACACAAAATCAGCTTCAAAACAGAGAGGTCCTTTCCTTGTCTATAATACTAACGGATACACACCTGGTATTTAATGAATGCATGTTGGTGAATGCAAAAGCAGCAGCTAACTCGCTACAACTACCCTGCTATTTTCTGCTCTATTTACATGATGTGTAGTTATTCAGCTGCATTTCTTAGTCATCTACAGTTGTGCAAACGTTAAATTAATCATGCATTCTTCTCAAAATGAAAGTTATAATTAGGCATATCTTTCACTTTTTTACATTTATTCTATGTCATTACTCATTTTTCCACAAGCATACATTACGTCCAATGCTTTGTGAAAAATATGGTATACACAGAGAAACCATAAATATCTCAATGGTAATTATTTTATCTACACAGACAAATGCAAACATGATTGCATACAGATTTACATAATGCCAATATAAACAAACAGTACACTGTCTATAACTTTGAAAATTGTGATCTTAATTCACTTTTCCACAATTACCTCGTCTGTAATTCAAATAGAAGTTGTTGTAAATTATTACACATCAAAACAGTTTTGGTTTGGTTTGTTTTTTACTATGAATCAAAGGCAATCACCTATGGACAATGTAGAATAAATTGCCAGTAAAATATATGAAGATTTAAATTTTATACAGGAAGCTGCCCTGAGGACATCTTTAAGTGACTGAACTTGGCCTCTTTAAAGAATTCTTTCACTTGACAGAAAAGAGAAAGTGGGGATGAAAGAGCCAGGGAAAATGAGCTTTAAAAGTGATGTAAAATGGAAATCTTGTGAACTCTTTGTATTTTGACAATTCTCAGTTCAGTTGGAATGTTGTAAAAAAGAGGCCTAAGAGTTAATCCTTTTGGAATCATTACCAAATTCATCAGCTTATTAGGCACAGGATAGATCTCTCACACAGAAACTCTAAAATGATCCATTCTGTGCATAAGACAAATTGTGCTAGGATCACAGTTTCAGAAACAGATGTTATACTGGCACTGAGCAGAAAATGCCTTTTTCCTCTCACGACAAAACGTTGAAATGAAATTTTCTGATCTGATAAAAGAACTGCATTTTCAGTTTGAATTAATCAGAATATTCAACTGACATCAATATAATAATGTTGGTTTATGGATTTTTGTCGGGATTACAGTTTCACTTCTCATGCACTTTTCATGCAGTTCTGTTTCAGATAACACAATCAAAATTTCATCATGACAAAGCAAACACATGATATTACAAAAACGTTTTCAAAAATACTTGCTAAGAATTTAAACAAGCACTTTCTCACAAAAGATTTCTTTTTTGCTAAATTACTATTTTAAACAACAAAATGTCTCAAAACAATGAGAAGCCATATTTTTTAAGAAACCTATATTTTCACTTTGTGACAATGCTGCCACATTGCCCATGACTAATAAGCAACAAAAAGCACCAAATCCCTCCTCTCTTACCATCACACTGACAAAAATATTTTCCGTGTTTTTCTTCATTAGTGTTCATTGTTTTCCACACTCAGAATAATCTTCGCCAGTTCGAAAAAGTCTTCTCACCAGTATGTCAGATGTGCTTTGGTCAAACTCAAACACACACACACACACACACACACTCACCGTTCCCTTAAAACACGGAACTAAAAAGTCCTGATATGCAAGCCAGAACAACCTGACACACTTCACATTAACTCATGGAGATGTACAGATATTATGCACATAACTGCCAGGTATTTATTTTTAATACCCTCTAACAATTTAATCTAAAGGGCCAAATCAATAGTTGTCCAAGAATTACCTGACAAAGAGGAATAAATACCAGGGGCAGGATTCAAAGCTCCCAGGAATTATCTCATATATATGTGTGTGTATATATATATATAT
>NW_009723391.1:8623-12586 GCF_000703405.1 Apaloderma vittatum | reverse complement strand
CAAGATTCCCTGGCTCTTCCAGTAACAGCTGTGACCATGAGTCCCCACAGAGCTAAGAAACAAATCCAAATTATCTGAGGGTACACGTATCCATTCTGTTCAGTTCAATACCTTTACTAAGGATCTGCATGAGGGAATTGAGTGCACCCTCAGTAATTTTGCAGGTGACATAAAGCTGGGTGGGAGTGTTGATCTGCAGAGGGACCTGGCCAGGCTGGATCCATGGGCTGAGGCCAATCATCTGAGGTTCAACCAGGCCAAGTGCTGGGTCCTGCTCTTAGGGCACAACAACCCCTGGTGGTGCTACAGGCTTGGGGAGGAGCAGCTGGAAAGCTTCCCCAGTGGAAAAGGCCCTGGAGCTGTTGGTGGAGAGCAGCTGAAGATGAGCCGGCAGGTGCCCGGGTGGCCAAGAAAGCCAACGGCCTTGTCCAGCCACAGTGTGGCCAGTGGGACCAGGGCAGGGATTGTCCCCCTGTGCTCAGCACTGGTGAGGCCACACCTCAGACCCTGTGTTCATTTTGGTTCTGTCCCTACAAGAAAGACACTGAGGTGCTGGAGTGGGTCCAGAGAAGAACAAAGAAGCTGGTAAAGGATGAGGGAACTGGAGTTGTTCAACTCCCAAGTAACAAGTGATACGACAAGAGGAATGGGCCTCAAGTTATGCCAGGGGTGATTTAGTCTGGGTATTAGGAAAACTTTCTTCAAAGAAAGGGTTGTCAAGCCCCAGCAGAGGCTGCCCAGGGAACTGTTGGAGTCCCCATCCCTGGAGGAATTTAAAAGCCGTGTAGCTGAGGTGCTCAAGGGCGTGGGTTAGTGGTGGCCCTGGCAGTGCTGAGCTAGCAGTTAGACTCAGTAGTCTTAAAGGTCTTTTCCAACCTAAACAATTCAATGATTTTGCAGTTTCCTCAACAAATGAAGCAAATAAGCTCTGATGCCCTGGCTCTCTAAGTAATTATCCATTTCAGAGAAATATTAACATCTACTTTCTCAATAACAGTTGCCATAAAATGCCCATTGCTCCTCGATTATTTTTTGTTGTCTCCAGCTCTTGGTCCCTTCCTAGAAATAGCCCTTAGTCCACTATTAGGTACTACTTTTGGGAAGAGGCTCTGTGAAGATACAGGCCTCAAGACTGCAGAGCAGATCCTAATTGAACTACCTCAGAAAGGAAGGCTAACAAAAGAACTCCGTGATTTCTGTAATTTAGAAATGAACTCCTAAATTTCTGGGGACTGAGTTAACATTTTCAGCATAGCAAGGTTACCACCTCCGTTGACTTTAAAGATGGTATCAGCTTTCGATAAAATATTAGGTCGAGTCCTTTGCCATGTAGGCACAAAGTGTCACTATAAAGTTTATTAGGCATCTATTCTCTTGTTCTGCTTTTTTTTTTTTTTAACCTCAATGTTACTTTAAAATAATTCATTGAACTGAGAATGACACGTTCGCTTTCATCTTCCTAATGAATTCAATCAGTCTGGTATCAAAATCTCCTCTTATCAGAGCATTTCCCCAGGAAATCTGTCAGAATTCTGTGAACACAGGGCATGTGCCAATAAGGTAAACCCATTTTAAGATTTAATTGTTGGATATTACTGTATAAAAAGTAAGAGTACACGTCAACTACCAGCAGATCTTGACTGGACTGCCGTCAAAATGAGGTTCGCTGTAAGTATATGGATCGCTTTCTCCTAAATCTACTACGACTGGATAGTTTTAGAATTATTTTGAGTCTTTCTTGGTGCCTCACAAATTATTCCTGATTGATGCAGGGATTAGAGAGTAAAAAGGCCAAATGAGCTGGGACCGCATGGGTGAAATTTCCCTTTTGGCAGTGACTTCACTCCATGTGCCTACTCAAATGTGAAAGAGAGAAATGCTCTGCCACAAGGGTGAGATGCAGATGTCAGACAGTGAAAGGGCAATATTCTCTCATTCACAACCGAGGTGCAAGTCAGCAGTCTCAGCGAGCTGTAGAAGGTGACAGCACAGCTGTCTGATGAGAGACGAGGAAAAGAATCAGGAGACATGAGAGAATCCAAGTGCATGAGTGTGAAATGGGTATTTACAGCAGCCTGAAATTCTTGCAGGATAAATTCCAAAATCTTAGACTCACGCTTGAGTCTCTCACAAAAATCCTCCTGTGAAATAGGAGACGTTTGCAACTGATTCAATGTTAGAGGGATTGTCTCCAAGAGAATAATTCTTATTACAGAAGAATTCATCATAACAATCTTATATATTACAAAAATATATCAGCAGCAGATCTGACAAATCTGAGCAACAAGCACTTGAGACACTGAAACTGTATAATGTTGTGAAGGGGTAACGAAGTGTTTAACATTATAATTTTCTGTACTAAAATGTTTGTGCCTACCCTTGTACTATTAGCCCTGTATTCTGAGGCATGAGATCTACCGTGGGGATGCTCAATGCCACTTCCGCTGTGTTCAGGCTCCACATCTTTACAACAGGTGGACCTGCACAGTGATGTGGCATGGATCTGCTCCACGCCTGGAATCAAATCTCAGGGTGAAGAGTTCACTCTCTGTTAAACAAAATATTTCAGACCACCTTTTTCCCAGGAGTTCACTGAACTGGGAGCGGCCATATTCTAAACCCCTCCGAGTTCAAATTGTCTTCTTACCTGTGCCAAGTATACTCCTGAGGTTAACTGCTGTGAGTTGATGATCTGATATAAGTGATGTGAATTTCAAATGTTTATTTCAGATTGTGATTGCTGCTCTTCTTGGAGTTCTCCTGGCTCCAGCTCTTGCTGACAGGGTAAGGATACAGCTACACGCAGTTATACACTCTGCCAAAAGAAACGGTGGCCTTTTAGCTATAGCCCCTGAAAAATACGTTTCTGAAAATAAAGTTGTATTTTAAAGTCTGATACTTAGCAGGAAATTGCATTTTTTTTATATACCAAGGAAAGTATTTCTATGCTTGATATATTAAGGGAAACAAAGCCAGCTGCTAGCTCTGATATCAACAAAGTCTCTGTTGAGATTAGCATGAACACTGTGAAAGCAACCGTGTGGAGAGAAACAAGTATTAGCATGAAGGAACTGACCACAAAATACAGTCAAATACTGCACATAACCCTCTGCCTCCCAGTACCTGCTGGGGAAAGAGCAATAAGAAATTATTTTACTTTCCCTAGAAAGCTTTCTCGCAGCTTGGACTCTGAGCATGCAGTTTAGCGTTTAACGTGAAGGGAAAATCTCCAGTGTTCGCAGGAAACAGTGTCGTCTTTTCCACCTGGCCTAGGAGGCATTCTGTGTGGGAGGGGAACAGAGCAGTGAGTTAGAGCTTTCTGTCTTCAAAAGGTACATGCACCAGACACAGGAAAACCAGAGCTGGACAAAGCCTGTACGGTGTGACACAACAGTGTTAATGGCTTCCCAGCCTGCCCTCCAGGGCCACAAACTGTCTCCCCTTTAGTCAGATCTCTGGGAGCAGTAACTTCCCAAGACACAGTTACTAGAGCTATCGCTTTATTGAGCAAAAGACTAGTGGGCATCCACTAACTCAAATCTTTCCCTCCTTTTTATCTTTTTCAAAAAGCAGAACATTGTGAGGCGTGACATTGAAAACTCCAACCTCTACGATTCTGGAGACGCCTCTGATTCTGGGGACTCCTCTGAGTCTGGAAACGCCTCTGAGTCTGGAAACGCCTCTGATTCTGGGAACGCCTCTGATTCTGGGAACGCCTCTGATTCTGGGGACTCCTCTGACTCACAGGAGAGCTCTGAGAACTGGCAAACTGTCTGGGACCCCAATACTGTGAGTAGCTGCCACCACGGCTCAGAAAAACAGAAGACAACCAAAAGGATTTTGAAAAAACACCTAAGCTCCAAAAAAATGTCACAAGATTTTAGAGGAGACCCTTAGAAATGCTTGCATCTAATCATTTCACTGTTTCTGCTGTAGCGTAAGCGGCACTGATATTTTCAGCAG
>NW_009723391.1:750-8592 GCF_000703405.1 Apaloderma vittatum | reverse complement strand
CTTGACCTGACTTAAGCAGTATGACTTCTCATACCCATGGCATTATCATAGAATCCTAGACTGGCCTGGGCTGGAAGGGACCTTAGAGATCATTTAATCCAACCTCCCTGTCACGGGCAGGGGCGCCTCTCAACAAGATCAGGCAACACACGGGGATTATGGGAGAAAGCAATTTACTTCACCTTTTACAAGTCCCTTGTCAGCATCCACAGCAGATTTACCTAGACAATATAAGTCAAAAAGCCTATTTTCTTTCCCTGTGATTATTTATAGTGTATAAAGGCTTTTTTTCTTAACCAGTGCTTCTCTCTAGCAATTCACTTACCTTTCACTGTATATTATTTGCAACAAAAAGCTTTTTTTGATGTTAACAGGGCTACGTTGCAACCAAGGTACTTCCAAAACACACCTGCATCATTTCTAAAATGGACAGGAGCTTTTTGCTTCACAAACAGTTTCCTGCACCACGTCCAGGACACAAGGTAGGATGGTGACTGAAAGGTGGGGAGAAAACTAAATCAATTCCCCATTAAAAGCTTGTTCCCTATGCATAAAGAGGAAAAAAGGCTCCACGAACTGAAGACAAGTTTTGCAGCAGGGCTGAGTCACTCTAAGAGCTCTGTCTTTCGAAAGTTGCATCGCAATTGAACAACCTCTTCTCCATTATCAAAGATGAGCCTACAGATTCCAAAATCCCTCTTTGATTTGCCTAAATGCTGTTTCTGGATTTGTGCCTTTGATGCTTAGGAACGTGATCCTCATGAACTTCCACCCAGAGAGAATCGCTTCCTGATCTCAGAAAACAGACTCCACAACTTGCGCCCGTACGGAAGACGCATTGAAAATCTGTGCAGAGGAGTTCCCGCCTACTTTGCTTACCCAGTTGCTGGTGAGTACACTAGAAACAGTGTTTTGTGTACCAAAATAAAGATGAACAAGGTTACAAGTAAGGATGAAGCACATTTAAGTGAAGACGAGCAAGTTAATTATTGAAATCCAGTGGGTTTCTGTGGTGGTTTTCTATAAATCAGTGAATATGCACATAAGGAAAAACTCAGGCCGGACTCTGCAGGTAACAGGAGCCCAGGCTTGATCAGCGAGAGCTTTGGGCTCAAGCTCTTGACACGAGTCTCGGTGTTTTTAGGCAACTCCATGCATATACAATACCCAGCTACCACAGGTCCTGCCACAGCACAATTGTGAGATTCAAAACCCAACTCGCAGCTTAGATGTGTCTAAGATTGCATTAACTGGCGCTCGTAGCGCAAGGTTGGAAAGACACAACGCAGTGTTCAAGTGACATTTCCTGGTACCTTTCCAACATTAAGCTGGAACCAGTTCACCTGGATTTATTTTCTTCTTTTCTCAGTCCACGTCTAATCAGTATTTCCTTTTCTTTCAGGATCAAACTTCTTAAACGAAGGTGTCACATGTTCAGAAGTTGAGATTAACGGGCTTCCCGTCTATTACTGTCAATCCAAATGAAATTTTGAGGAAGAAAATTCATAGAATTGAGCACCCACAAACAAGATTTTTCTCCCTGATAATCTCTTGATCATTCTTTCAATCATTTATCTGTCTCTTCTGCTCTGTGAGGAAGCTGTTGTGTCTCAGTTGGCCTATGTGAGTTTTTACGAATCAATTAAACTAGTGCATGCAGTTCCAAAGACACATTGCTGAACTAGTGTTCTTTCAGAATCCCAGTTCTGGCATTCAAACCTCATCCTCTACCATTTCCCAGGCAGATTTCACACGCTGCCTTAAAAAATTACTCATCCCTACTAAAAGCAAATGGTGCTACACCTACTGCAGTAACTATATTGAAGACAATATGGTGGAAAGTCGAGACTTATGGAAAGAAGCTCATCTGAGTTATTTTATTTTAGTTTCTTGTCAACATATTTTGTATCACAATGGTTTATTTTAAAAACAACCATTGCGGTGCAATATGGCCGGTTACAGAGACAGGCACACTATTGCTCTGATGAAATCAAGCTGCAAATAATGCAACTAGTCAGTGCACTAAATGCAGTTTGGAGTTGAATACACATTCATTACCCATGTTTGATAGAAGTTGAACACGGGAAGTAAAAAGACATTAACAGTGCACTCACAAATTCAAAATTCTATACGGTAGGCTCTAGGTAGGCCAAAAGCAAGGCAGAATGGCTGGGACTAGTTTCTTCATCTGAAAGGATCACTTCAGGAGCTCACTCTGGCTGGAGAACGCCCCATCCTCACCTTGTCTCCTTGCTCAGGTGCCCTTGCCCTGCACGTCGAAAGGAATTTCTCTGAGAGACACTTCACCCCCGCAGGAACAGTCAAGGCTTTCTCTAAATACGGGGTGCAGCAGCCTGCTCGGGTCAGGAAACTGTTTCTGGGGTCTTTATCAGTGACTGACATAAAAATCAAAGACAACTGCACCCAAAAGTATTTTAGCACCTCCAAAGAAAAGCAAACATAGTATTTACACAAAGTTCCAGTCCGACTCCCCTGGGTTTTCTGGAGAGAATCTCCTCTTCCAAACTTACTCTGCATTTTCCCCGAGATAAAGCAAGCACAGCCCTCTTCACTTATCCCATCGCATCCTCCTAGGAAAGGTCTCCCTCTGGGACTATCTCTGCCTTGGGGCCTTTGAGCCCTTGAAGACCGTGAGCCCACATCTCTCCCAGATGCTGATGCTCCCGAGGCAGCAGGGCTTGGACCTGCACAGGGTCTGTGGCAGTATTTTTTGGGCCATATAATTTGGTGGGCCCTGTGGTTACATGGTAACACACAGTGCATTGGGGAAGGTACAAAAGCTCATGTTTATTTCGTCGACTGCCAGGCTTTTCTGGTTTTTTAAACCCTAGGATACCTCTGCTTTTAGGTTTGAAAAGCAGTTAGTTCATCTCAGAAAGTTACTATAAAACACATTTAATTTTTCAGTGCAAATAGATTATTATCTGATAATTATCAGACTCAGGCAGGTCAAAATTTGCAGAAGCACGGTCCCCACATTTGAAGCAGTTACATCAGGAAATACTTGTCAGTGACATGCAGACAGGGATACAATCACAAACATTTTGTCATTTTGATGCTCAACCCTTCCGCACTTAACTCTGAAAACAAATATAGGGTGGACGGTTCTCATCGTTCATTCTACCTGCACTAGCATAAGCTCTGCAGGCAAGATGAAGTTCACTGTGACTATACACGCTTTTGTTTCTTCAGAAACTACACCTCTGATTCAGAACCATTGCGTTTGTCTCTTAGAACTGCCCATGCCTGTCTCTAACACACACACACAAAAAAGCTATTCTCTGGGGAGACTTTTCTCCTGCAAAGTGAGCAACGCACACCTTAGGAACCTAACCAGATGACAAGTGAAGGATGTTTTTTAACCGTACATTACTCAGTCTACAGGAAGCCTAATCCATATGCATTGCTGTCAGTGCTTTTGCAAAACTGCAGCGGGGCACCAGGGGATCAATCACTTCCTTAAAATCCTTCTCCTCATTCTTTTCAAATATCTGCATGCGACTATAAGTGTCTCAGAAGCACCTTCAGATTCAGCTCTTGGAAGGGCAACCTACTATGTGTCCAGTCTGCATTATTCTAGGTTAAAGCAAGGATGACTCACTCCAGGTGACTACAGTGACTCCAGTGTGAAAGGAAAGCAGGATCCAAGGAATACACTTAAAAACCAGATGAGGAAAAAGGCACCAGGATTCTCATGAAAATATTTCTCAGCCAGACCTGCAGTGACACTTCTATTCTCAATTTTCATTTCAGATTGTAACTACTGTTCTTCCTGGACTCTTTCTGGTGAGTATAAAGATGAAGTGAGTATAAAGACGAAGTTAAACATACATTGCTGCTGTTTCTATATTTCCTGTTTCTTGAGTTTTCCTTGTTCTTTTCCCATCCCTTTGGAGGAAATGAAGCCAAAACTTCTTTCAACCATAAAACTCTAATGCCACTAGGTGACAGTTGTAAGATACAGAAATTATTCATTGAATCTATTAAAAGAATTCTTACAGCTACTCTAAAACACGATAACCGTAATTCTGTGTCATTTTCGAAATGCTGTAGTCACCCAAAGGGCACCGTGTGGGCCAGCATATATTGTATTACAGCAGTGATTTTCTAAAGATTGCAGGATGTAATTGATTAACTTGAAGGTCTAAATGTGATGTTTAATTTTGTTTTCCAGCTGCAGAATTTGAAAGCAAACAAGAAAACCACCACTGTTGTAGGCAACCAAATCTTGACCATCAATTGGGACCAGCGCGCGGCAGCTCTTGAGGAAGAGAATTCATGGGTCATGGAAAACTGTTTGAAACTCCAGTATGGTGAGTGGCAAGGAATATGCTTCTCCAGAAAATGCAGAAGAAGACTCACTCCTGTAAAGCTGACCAAAAGACAGGACTTGCTTCTTTATTCTTAACATTTTGAGGTCAAGTTTTGTGGTACGAACTATGTACATTTATTACCTTTTTAATATAGACTTAATTCCAATCTTAATTAATAAAATCCTGAGTTATCAATATCTTTATTTTACAGGGCTTTGTTGTAAGCAAAGTGAAGTCAGAAGGAGCTTGCTTCATTTCCTTAATGAACAGAAAGGAGATTCCCAACCTTAATGCACTGAACAGACTGGCTGAAGAGAGCAAGGTAAGATTAAAAACGAGTAGTTACTTGTAAAGTTGTAATGCACAGTCAACTGGTGTCAGACACACTGCGATTTTCAAAAGATTTTAAACCAACAGTTCTTTAAAAGCCGTTTAGATCATGCCATTCATTACAAACTTGTATCAGTTTCAATGTCCTCTTACATTTAAATAATGTGAAACCTTTAAAAAGGGAGAAACATAGAATCCCAGGTTGGAAGGGAGCTCAAGGATCATCTGGTCCAACCTTTCTTGGGAAAAGCACAGGCTAGGTAAGATGGCCCAGCACTCTATCTAGCTCAGTCTTCAAAGTGTCCAAGATTTCAAGCTTTTAAAACTTTTTCAAAAGAAAAAAGCACTTTATTGGCATGAGTTCAGCCCACAGTTAGCAGAGTCGTATAAATATTATCTCAGCATTCAGCATTCTAACCTTTTGTTGCTGAATGATGTTGTTTGATGTTTGCACTGGCCAGGTCAACGACAACCTAAAAAAGAGATTACAGACGTCCATAATAGACCTATTCATGACCTCAGTCTTACGGACCAGAAATCTTCACTATGTGCAGAGGATTCAAAATCTACACGGCTTATGAAGTTCACGGTGAGTGCAAGTGAATTATGTCTGTAACCAGGCATTTTTTTCCTTTGGAGATTAGTACAGAAATGCTGCTCTTCCAACTAGAGATGGACACAAATCAAGAACTTCAAGAGTTGCAGAAATGGTTCAGTATCTCTGCATATCAGGATTGGAACAGTCTTGAGTCACAACCTCCAAAAATGATCTGATCCAAGCCGTTACCGCTAACATTGTTCATAGGTGGAATGATCACATATATAGCAATAACACAACCCTACAATGCACTGCAATAGATAAAAACAGAAAAGGGTGTAATAATATTGCACTGTAGTGGAAAATATTAAGTAGCATCTCTTGGTTGTCATTCACTTCTGAGTTCAATATCCAGTTGTGCCTGGTGGCAACAAAAAAACCTTTCACTCATACATGAGTGCAAGTATTTCTATTGCACAGAGCGATAAGAGACGCACAGTTGTCGAATGTTGGCTGTTGCTATGGAGACTAGTATAAATCCTCTGTCTTGCTGTGGGTGCCACGATCATATTCGCAGTACTTCCAATATAATTTCTTGTATTGTGGGGAAAAAAAAGAAATTCCTTTTACATATATGTAAAGGAACTACGTTTTACTCGCTGCTTGCTTTGCACTGATAATTGTTTTGGTAGTTGAGGTGGCTCAATTGGATTAAAAACGCAAGCACAATGTGCCAGGTTTAAAGGGCTGCCGACAAATGCACAGATCTCTCAATTCTCATCTTAGGTATTGACTCATGAGATTTCTTTTTCTTCCTTGTTTTTCAAGGACTCCAAAATATAATCAATGAAGCATCATGCAAGAGACTTGATGTCGTGAATTTGAGACCTTACCTATTGCCTTTTCGGTAACAAGGTGTGAAAATCTTACCTTTATTGACTTGAAGCTTGAAGCTGCACAAAGCCCACCCTGATGCTGTTCTTCCCTGGCATCTCCTCTTTCAAGGGTTTTGTTCTTGATGATTCAGATGCTGAAACAGATTAATTAGACACTGTATCTTTCATCAAAGCTCTCTGGCATGGATTAACTCTGGCTAGTTTCTCATTACATCACATTGAGCACTCATGGGAATGAGGCTTTGCGTCAAAGATGGCATGCACAAGAGAAACACAATTAGTGACCCACATCAGACAGTGCAGTGTTCCCAGCTGCCTCCTCCCAAACACCTTTAACTCAGTCCTGAAGATGCCCAAAAAGCAGCCTCAGATTTCCTTCCTTAGGGCTGCAAAGGCACAGCAAAGGGAGATGAAATATTTATTCCATGTATGCTGACAGGGGTATGTAGAAAGAGTCTTTGTGCTTCCCTGATAGCTACTCCTGGATTCTCTCGGTCCAGTCTTCCAGTAGCACAAAATTGACACAAATCAAGCCAGGAGTACAAGCATGTTGCTGCTGAATTAAAGAGGGCATTTGAATTAACAAGGGCATTTGACAAGCTCTGATTTGTCAGCTCTTGGCTAAAGACTACTAATCCCCTGACACCTTCCTCAGTTTTTATTACCCTCTCTCTGAACCCCAGAGGCTTTATTTTGTAGCAATTTGAAAGGTTATAGAGTTCACTTAGGCACAGCTTGGGCAAAAGCATCTCAGTTATCTGAGTAAGCACATGTCGGTCCTAGTGAGGGGGAGTGGGGAAGGGGGAGAGAGAGAGAGAAGAGGAGAGCGAGGAGAGTGAAAAGAGAGAGAAGAGAGAGAAGGGAGAGAAAAGAGAGAGAGGGAGAGCAGTTATTTTAACTCCTTCTAATTCAGTTCTCATTTTACTACAGAAAGAGGCAAGAATCAAGGTTTAGGAAGAATTTTCACTTCTTTTTAGTCATTATACAGTATCATAAGAAAATCTCTCAGCTCCTGTCATGCCTTACTTTGTTGGTAGTTCCCTGTTTAAGACTCTTTCCAGAAGGGACCACTCTACCGAGCACGTGTCAGTATAACCAACCTCTTGCAGAATAAGAAAAAAGCCTTCCCGGCCACTGGGCGTCAGCCTTGAGTTACGTGTTGTACAATCGAAATGTAAAGGCACACAACTACCCAGAGTACTACTGACCTACACCGCAGAAGACAGTGTATGATAATAGCAGAGATGTGCCGAACTACACCATTGAAGACAGAGCCTGGGAATTTAAGAACGTTTCTACACTGATGACAGGGAAGTAAGTCCTGTACAGTGTATATCTGTGATGATAACATTAGTGATTTGTTACTTCTTGGTTATCCAAGTCAGAGTTACAGTGCCAACCACGGTTGTCAGCAGCTCCCTCCATCTCAGGCTGCTCTAAGTTTCATCCGATGCCTCATTCCTTGGCTTTTCCCCAAGCTTTCCTGGGCCTTCTGTCAGCCGGAATTGAAAGCTACACAGGGAATCTGATCTCCTCCTTCCATTTCCCCTCCTTTCCATCTGCTAGCTCAGTTCCTTTTAAAATACCGAAAAAGAATCCTATCATTAGTCTCATCCTCTTCCTTAGGGCAATACAATATTCCACTACACACACAAGACCCATAATTGCACAATTTGTGCATCCCAAGCTTCAAAACTATAAATTGATTTGTTCCAGAGTAGCTGTATGAAACTTAAAAATGCCC
>NW_009723391.1:0-719 GCF_000703405.1 Apaloderma vittatum | reverse complement strand
CTGCTGACCTAGCACACCTGTGCTGACTGCAGGAATTACAGCTCTGCAGCTCAGAAGTTGCGCAGGTGGGAAGCAAAGATTTCTCTGCCCAGTGCTGTGTGTCTGCGCTGAGCAAACCGCTCCTGTGTTCATACCTACAGCTGCCGGGGTCTGGGCTTAGCGCACCCGGTACACGAGCCATAGGCTTTAAACCAGAGAAGCCAGACAGCTTAGCTCTAGCCACAAGGTGGCATTTTCTGAGCTGTTGCTCAAAGTAGTCTCCTTGCTTTCCATCCTTCGGATCTGAGTGAAGACTCTCAAAGTTTTCCTCATATCCTATCACTTTTTCCTCCACTGTTAGACTCGCAGTCAGACTGATCTTGTCAGGGAAGCCAGCAGAAAATGAAATCTGAGTGACGTTCAGAACAAGTAATAACTTGTTACAACACAGCAAGGTTTATTGTGGTGGGAAGCTTGTTATTTTCAGACGGGCAAATATTTTTTTCAGGTACTTTTCATAAATATTTACTTTATCAGGGAGTGAGAGAAAAGTAAAGAATGAAGCAAGACCTCAGAAAACAGTGAAATTCACTGTGTTTCCATTTGCATTTGTCTGGGCATGCCACCCACTAGATAAAGATGGGGAGACGCTGGCTAGAAAATCTGGGTGTAAATGTGAGTGTGTGCACAAAATGAAACACTAATTTGAGAAAAGGAAGAGCTCTTAGCCTTGGGAGTTT
>NW_009723390.1:1139-9122 GCF_000703405.1 Apaloderma vittatum | reverse complement strand
GTAAGGCACACTGCCGGGAAGGGCATCTTTGGTGGCCGCGGTTGCTCTCTGGGTGTGGGGCAGGGGCTGGCTTTGCTCTCTGGCCGTGCAGCCCTACGCTCTGAGAAGTGGCACCACGCGTGCTCCTGCCTTTTGCTTTGCCCTTCCAGCAGTTACACGCCCTGCTTTTAGGATTTGAATACTCCCTGCACGATCTGAAGTTCTTTTTGTGTGTGGAAAATAGGTGCTGGGGCCTGGTGATGGCATCAACTACGTGTTTATGCAACAGGAGGTGTAGCAATGGCACCGCTCCCGAACCCAACTGGGAGGATGATGCCATTGACTTCACCTCCCCCTCCTTGCACATCGTCCCCTCTCCCCACTTCCACTCAGTCATTACTCTTAGTGTCGATGAGAAAAGCTCTCCCCACCCCAAGACATCCCGAAAAAGGTCATGTCCATGCCCAGCCAGGGTGAAACTGCGATTTTGGCTTTGGTCTTGCATTCCCAGCCACCTCCGTGCAGGCCATGCCAGAGGAGAGGCCAGACACACTGTCTCCCAGCTGATTTTACTCAGGGGTTATTTAAAGCAGACATTGATAGCTCTGAAGTCGAGGTAGCTGAGCGTGGCTGCCAGTGGCTAATGAAGGTGAATGTCAGGAGTCGTCATCGAAGTGATTAGTATAATTAAACCAAACTGTGAAATGCCAGCGTGAGCAGCATAAAAGTGTCTCAGTTGGGAAGTTTGCTTCACTAGATTGAAAACTAGGTTCTTCCTTTGACCTTCCTGATGCACTCCTCGTGGGTGTCCTGGTTTCCCTTTGCATCCACCCTCTTGTCCCGATGCAGCCTCTGAGCGCTGCCCGCATCTTGGCAGCTGCTCTTGCTGTGACCGTGGACAAGCTGCTTCATTTTTATTTTTTTTTCCCCTTTAATTTTTTTTCAGCTTCTCCAAGCTGAAAAAGCACAGATGAAAATATTTAGCTGCCTACCTGGCAAGGCTGATGTGTGGATTAATTATTTCTCAAGTGCCTTGAAAATTGCCAAGTGTTATTGCTACATAACAACTGTTGCTACGTAGGGAAAATTCTCGCCAATGCATCCAGGCGTGGACACCACACCTACATTTCCTGGCCTTGCAGAGGTCAAAGCCCGGCTTTGCTATAAGCACACAGCCAGAAAATCCTCTTTTTGGCCTCTTTGACACTTTGCTCCTGTTGCTTCTGCAGCTCTTGTTATTCCCTTTGGCACATTGGGCAGTGCAAGACAACGCTGTTGGGTGAGTCTGTGTGCCCCCCCCCAAAGCAGCACAAGTCATCATTTCTGCCAGCACCAGAGGCTGGGCAGCAGCTGGTCTTGGCATGGCCAGGCTACGTCAGAGCATGGCTAGCTCCCGTCGGGATGCGCCAGGCTGCTGATGCCAGGCGGCCCCAGGGTAAGCCTGTCTTCCCTGGGTGGTTTGCCATACCCAGCCCTAAAAAACTGCTTGGCTCCTGCCATGGAGGCAGCGAAGCAAGGGTGGACCTGCCAAGCTCTGCAGGCTGTGATACCACACCTTAGGATCTGAGTGACTCACAAGGTGCTCCACGAGCAGACAATTTCATCTCTCTTCCTTTTTGCACAACCAGGGTGTGCATTTTTAAAAAAAATAACACGTTTCCTCCTCCATTTCCTAGTTTTCCTGCTGGGAAAGCACTGTCCACATAGCTGTGAACCTTGGCTTGGTGGGCATCGTGTTTGTCACTCTCACCAAGGAGCATCAGTGTTGCCAGCACGGAGGGAGCGTGGTGAGCTTGCATTGCACCAGTGGCTCTCAGACGATCATTGAGCCTCAAAGACAACAGGTATGTTAATAAATTAAGCATGTCCCAGGTGGTTTCCTTGTCCTGAGGCCAGCTGGCAATGTACTACTGCTGTCAAAGTCTCCTGCAGCCCCAGACAAAGTGGCCCCATCTCCAAATGGTCCACAGCTCACACAATTTTCTAAGGACACCTGGGCAACACATGGGCCCCTTGGCTTAGTCTACGATTCTGAGGCTCTGGCATGAGTTATTTTATCGTCACAGACACAGCCAATGTGTTCTAGGGGCCTTTTATCACCAAGCCGTTAGAGGACATGTGGTGACGTGGTCCTGGCAAAGGCCACCAGCAGTGGTGGGAAAAATGTTGCGTCTTCTTCAGGACCATACAGGACCTGAGGGAGCCACCGGAGCTTGCACAGCCCGGCAGGCAGGGCTGAGCATCTGCTGGAAAGATGGGATGCTGGCTCCTGTGGAGTGAGCCTGCGCTTTCACAGCTCTGATTCACCCTGGGGTGCAGGAAGCTGCTACACCCCAAGCCCAAAGACACCAGAGGGACTTTTTAGGATGTCTGGTAGCGGTGGGACTAGAGGGAATGGATTAAAACTAGAGATGGATCCATTCAGATTGGACGTTAGGAAGAAGTTCTTCACCTGGCCCCAGGTGGGCTCTTAATCACATCCTGACTCCTTTGAGCAATGATCACACAAGCCTTGTTTTGACAGAGTCCATGGTGACCTCCTTCCCCTTAACTTCTTCCTTGGACTGCCAGCCTTCAAGGAGACACCATGTTAATCACATTTTTTGAGCAGGAAAGACAAGGAAATTGTATTACTCTGTTACCACGCAGCCAGCTTATGTGGCTTAAATCATAGCGACGATGGGCCTTCTGGCACCGGAGCTCCCAGGCAGAATGCACAGGAATTTTTTTTCCTGAAGAAAAAAAAAAGAAAAAAAATAAGAGCTTTGGCTGCCTATATTGAATGCAAACAAAAGTACATAGACATCTGTGGGTTTGTGTGTTTTCATGCGCTTTGAGGACTCAAAAGCTGCTTGCTTTCTTCAGCCAACCCCCTGGTTAGACAGCGTGGACTTGGATGTGACATGGACTGGTCTCCAAGTGGTAAATCAACAAGGGAATGGCTGCTGCTTCTCTCAGAGGAGAGAACCAGAGGGGAGGCTGAATCATCCGGATGGGAGATGGGTGCCGTGGATATCCCCTCTGCTTGACAGTCCTTCTAAAATCCGGGTAAGGTACCACCTCACTGTGTCCATCCTCACGCCCCTGTGCTGGCCCTAATGCTGATGATGTTCTAAGACAAGCCTCTTCATTTTTCTCTGCCTCGGTTTCCTCACACGTACAAGGGGCTGTGGAGGTCACCTGTGAAATGGACCCGTCCTACGGGTGCCAGGAGCACGCACAAGCAACATTCACAATATACTGATTTTCTTATTCCTTCACCCTCCGTACCGATAGACCAGCTCTAACGAGCGACACGTGGTGTTTTCATTTCACATAATTATGCATTTAAATACGCCTTGCTAAAGTAACACCTGTCTGTTTTACTGTTCTACTGGTTGTGTCGTGGGTTGTGCGAGGGGGAGATGCTACCACGTCCTCCTCTCTAGGAAAATGCACGGGGCTGCTGTCCTCCCAGCCGACAGCTTCAGAGATCGTGCTTTAGAGAAGAACAAAAGAAAAGAAAGTAAAAAAAACCCACAAAACCACAACCCCCGCCGAACTTTCATTCTGGGAGCGGGTGTCTGGAAAAGCTGAGGTGTGTGTTTGCATGGCCCACGGGTGCTGCTTGGCGGAGGGCTGACTGCACCCGGCGGGGTACAGCTGGGAGGGGGGGAATCACCACAAATGCTGAACAAACTTTCCCTCTAGACCCTCGTATGAGGAAAAGCAATGAAACACACACCAGAGCCCGCGGGGTGCAGTCCTGTCCTCAGCGGAGGGACAGCAGGAGGCTTCATGTGCCACTGAAGCTCCTCTGCTGCAGTTGTCTTCCAAGGGACGTCCTCTCTAAGGACAATATTTTTTGGTTGCACGTCGTTAACTAATGCACATCAGCAGGATTGATGTGTGTCCATCCGGGTACCCGATTGCGACGCAACCACCAGCAGCATCCTCGATAAACACCGTGCTCGCGCAGCAGCTCCCTCTCTCCTCCCTCCTCTCTGCTGTTATGAAGTGTCTCTTGATTTTACATCTCTGCAAATACACTTTGAGAGGGTAGATGTTTGCTTATTAACTTAAAGCAAATTGCATTTCTAAGAACTGATGGAAGAAGATGATTTAATCGGCGCACACGATTGATTGCGAGTGATGGCACAGCCACCCCTTCACTCCGCCGAGTTGCAGCACGGGTGCCACCGCTGACAATTGAAAAAGCTGCCAGGCTCAGGGAGATTCGTTTTTTCTACTGTGATTTGATTTCAAAACCTTTATGGACCGAAGGCTGAGTATGTGATGAGCCAGAGGAATTAGCACATTTCTTTCAAAGAGCTCAAAACCTGATGCTCAAGGCGATGGACGGCACTCCAGACTACAGCATCACGTTGTAGGTTTGACATAGTCCAACCTCCTGACAGCCAGCACTAAACATCAATCTGCTTAACCCTTCCAAGGAGGAATTCAGCATTGACTTATCTCAAATATTTTCACACGACTGAACTCTGACTAATGAGTTAATCACAGCTCGTGGCACTGAGCCACGGCGATTGCCCACGCAAGCACACATGGCAGCACGTCACGGCACTGGCAGCTGCCCAACACCCCGTCATCGTGCTCAGTCCCAGCAGCTTTGGTCCCAGAGGAAGTTTGTTTGGGTGCAGATTTGAATCCCTCCAATTCCTACAGGCTGGAAGAGAAAGGCGATGCTACCCTCCGTTTCACATCCCGGGGAGGCAGCTGGTTTAGAGAGGCATGAGGACACGCCTTGGGGACACAGGTTCTCCCTCAGGGACAAGAGGAGCCTTTGAGATTTTTTGGGGATGTCTTGGTGAAGTATCTTGGTAGGTTGAACTTGGCAGCCTAGGTCTAGAAGATGATCTGGACATGGCCAGGAGATGCGCTGGGGGAGTTTTGGACCAGCCACGTGATTTTGGGGATGCAGGTTGTTCGGCAATGTGGCTGCGAGTCCAGCCAAGCCACGCTGGCTCAGGGTCATTTTATTTGATAATATCGACAAGAGAAGTGCTGTGTGGGTGATCTATTGCTGTTGGGGTTCTGTGCAGTTTAGAGCAGCACAGAAACCTGGCCGAGAGCCTTCACTGTTCCTCCCTCACTGCGGTGAGCTCACAGGATCACACACGCTCTGATGGGAACTTAAGGGGGGGCCATGTGTCGTTTTATTTTGCATCTGACTCAGAAAGCCTGTTTGACACGAACACTGGAACAGCATGTGGCTGTCAGAAAACAGAAAATAGTTGTTTAAATATCAAAGATTATTTTAGAGCTCCATATTGCCGGGCAGCAGCTCCAAGTTTCAGTGCCGGAAGGGAAAAAAATGGTCTGAAATGAGATGGCTCAGCAGAGGTGATGCTTTACTTACCCACCCTCCCTCCTCCAACCAATTCTCCATGGTGCTGGGTCACCTCAGGCCAGCTCAGCTCCCCCAAAAGATGGAGTCTCTTATGTTTCAGCTCCCTGCTGTCTCACCACGGAACGGTGCAAGCTTACGGGACAAGAGGACACGGCAGGATCAGAAGGAAAACCAGCCCCCCAGGCGTGCTGCCAGCAGGTAGCCCAGTTACAAAGTCCAGCTTCTCCAGAACTCTGGGCATGTCACATAGGACTGTAAGCCTGGAGCAGTCATTGCTCCTTTTCCAGAGCAAGGGACATGTGCTAAGTACAAGGAAACACCAGAAGCAGCCACCAAACTCAGCTGTTTCCTCTTCTTCTTTTTTTTTTTTTTTTCCAAGTGGAGAAAGAAAAGCTTTCTGAAGATTGTTCCTCCTACAACAGGAATGCTTTGTAAAGCTGATTTGTCTCTTAAGCTTTCTCTGAACTGTCCTTGGGATAGAAATGAACCCTGAGGCAGGATGGAGATCAGGGAGAAAGGGAACTGCAAGCGGGGCTGAGCCAGGATGTTGTGTGAAGGACAAAAGCTTGCACAGATTTAAGAAGGGATCGGGCCAATTAATGAACCAGAAGTCTATCAAAGGCTATTCATCACGAGGAGTTGAACAAAAGAGGGTCAGCGATAGGACACCAGCTCTGGTCCTACTGCAGATGCTCTCCTGGGACTGAGCCAGACTCGAATCCGGCACTGCTGGTGCCTGGGACGAGTCTCCAAGCGAGCAGGGACAAGGCAGCAGCAGGGATGCTGGGATACTGGAAACCCATCACTGGTGCTTCGGGGAAGCTTCGGCTTCTGTGTGAGGGTGGCACAGCCGGACAAAATCAGGAAAGAGCCACCCAGGGGGCAAAGCAATAAACCCTACAGCTACTCCAGAACAACGCAGTGAGTGATGGCAGCCGAGAGCAGCTCTTGGGAGCTGAACGTGGCAAGAGGGACTATTTGCTGTGTCAGGACATGAATACTAGAGGCAAGGCTCTGTTCTCATGCTTTTCCCCCCAGGCTTTCTTCGGCATCCTCCACAGGTGCTTCTGCCAGCTGCACCTAATTCCTATGGGACTTAGTAAAGTGAGCATGGGATGGCATCATGAGGTCTCCTTCAATCTAGACCCAGTATGCCCCAGGCGCAATATTTGTCTCTCCATGCCTCAGTTTCCCCGAGTAAATTGGATAATGATGAGATCTATTAACACTGTCATGTTACATCACACGTGTGGCAACTGATTCATTACACGCAAAGCACGTGAGGCTGCTTGCAGGGATCAAGCAGCACCTGGCTCATCCCGGCGTGATGCCCGTCCGTGATTGCGGTGGTTTTCCTCCTATTCCTCACCTTCTTCCCCATCCCATCTCCCCCAGCTTCCCCCCCTCCATCCCAGGAAAGGGAATGCCTTGTCCCTGGGAGGAGAGACGTGTCTTCTTTGCAGGCAGGACCCATCAGCTTTCAGTGCAGGGGCTCATGCCAGGAGCCTTCTCCTCCCGTGCCCTCACGCTGCTGTCATGCTGGTCACTGCTGGGATGCTGGTATCGGTAGCTCAGCAAAGAGGAGATTAAAGGATGCCTCTACTAGAAGGCTATGAATACCTAGGTTAGAATAAAGCAAAGATAACGGGCGGCTGAGTGTGGAGAACAAAGCTACAGCAAATCCAAATGCAAACCAATAAACACTCCATGGAGAGCTCAGTTTTAATACTGGGCTTTGCTGGCAGCAGTCGCCAAAAGCAGGGGTGTATTTGCCGTCAGGGCTATTTTTTATCTCAGGTGTCGATGCTTCTTTGACAGAAATACCACCTTTGAAGCAAAAACTATTTTCGGGATGCCTGGTGTTACGTGCCGGAGGTCAGAAGGGATGAGCACCCTGACTCTCTTGTTCTTATAATCTGGGAGCTGTGAGTCCTGTCTTTTAATCTCTCTTTAAGAATCCCAAGGCCAATGAAAGCCGGGTTACCAGCTAGGAGAGCTGGGCTTACACAGCCAGGCACCACTAAGGTTGCCAAACCTTGCTAATGCTTTAGCAGTTCTTGGTGTGGTGGCAGTGAAAACATCTCCATTGACTTTGTGTGTCGTTCTGGGACAGGACCATGTTGTTTTCTGAGTGATGTGGTGGTAAAAAAAAAAACTGTTTCCATTAAAACCCTGTTTATTTGTTTCTATGTACCAGAAGACAAAAATAAGTTTGAAGGCCACATCCAGGCTGTGATTTCCCTTAAGCTGTGGACAGCATAGAACAAAATCATTTACTCTAGTCTTTCTTTCCGTCGCTAGAAGGGTCTTTCAGCTGAAACGGTATTTCAAGGTATTTATCTCAGGAATACGTTTTGTCCAAACATTCTTGCAGAACCGCTATAGCAGTTGTCACTGGCAGCACTGCTGGAGCAGCTCATGGTACAGACTGATCCCCCTGCCTCACGCGAAATACGGTTTCATATATTTATTTAAGCACCACCATCACCCCACAGCGAGATGTACATGGACTGGGTCAGGGCAGCACATCACACGTTATAATATCTGGAATTATTTATTTCACTCTGGCCAACAACGGAGGCTAAAAACCCACAACGAGGGACGTTCTCTGATTGACATGAGGCTCCCAAGCGCTAAACATTTTGTGGCTGTGG
>NW_009723390.1:0-1108 GCF_000703405.1 Apaloderma vittatum | reverse complement strand
CTGGGGCCCAGCCAGTGGGGATTCCCCCGCCATCTCTCCCCAATATATTGCCCGAGCATTGCACCAGGAGGGCCCGAGGGCCAGGACTGAGCTCTATAAATCTACACAGATATTTGGAAATTCCATTTTTACCAGAGGAAGGGAGGGCACTGGCACCCCTCTCTGCAGTGATGCCCAACTCCCGCTGGCACAGCCAAGCCGCGCTTGGGGACATGGAAAGCTGCCTTCAGGGTTTGGCTTATTGGACCTGGGCTCACCCATGGCAGGAATCGCCCTTGCAAAGGGTGGCACCTCACCACAGTTGCGATACATATGTGTATATATATATATATATGCCTCAAGATCCTTCTGGCTTTTTGGGTTTTAAGCAGGAGGTATTGGAAAAGTTACCGCAGGGATAGCTGGTTTGTGGAGACCAAGTGTTCATTGCTTTTTGATCCTTCAGCGTCGGCTCCTCCTGTCATTGCGAAGCAGAATTCACCAAGCGTTGGATTGTTCACCCACAAATAGGGAACGCGAGCTGGGTTCAGACAGCCCTGAGACAGATTGGTTTTACCCTACTGATGCACGTGCAAACATGCACGTATGTGTATATATGTATACACGCGGGGTTAATGGCTGGACTCCATGATCGAAGGGCTGGAGCACCTCTCCTGGGAGGACAGGCTGAGAGAGTTGGGGCTGTTCAGCCTGGGGGAGGCTCTGGGGAGAGCTTATGGTGACCCACCAGTACCCCAAGGGGCTGCAGGAGAGATGAGGCGGGGCTGTTTACAAGGGTGTGTAGGGGCAGGGTAAGAGGCAATAGTCTTAAACCGGAACAGGGTAGATTTAGACGAGGTGTAAGGAAGAAGTTCTGCACTAGACCCTGGCACAGGTTGCCCAGGGAGGGAGTGGAGGCTCCATCCCTGGAGACATTCAGGGTCCGGGTCTTGCCGGAACGGGGTCTGAGCAGCGTGATCTGGGGAAAGGGGGGCTGGACGAGATGCTCTGTAGAGGTCCCTTCCAGCCCGAGGCATTCTGTGACTTCCTGATCCTGACGGGGTCTTTCCCACCTGAACAGTTCTGTGTTGTCACGAGGCACACACGTGCCCAGACGCACACACGTGCC
>NW_009723389.1:0-11937 GCF_000703405.1 Apaloderma vittatum | reverse complement strand
GAGCCTCGGGGCGTTGTGTCTCCCGATGAGGCTGGTTTCTGTCCATCCCGTGAGCTTTGCTTTAAAGCCGTTACTCAGGAAATTCATGGGCGATACTGATTTCTGGAAACAAAAGGAGCCTTCAGTGAGTCCGTGTACAAGCTCCATCGCGTAATGTAGCGATGCTGTGGCAATGGAGAAAAGGGGAAGGAGCATTTAGATAAGGTATTAGAAAGAAGTTCTTCGCCGTGAGAGTGAGGCCCTGGCCCAGGTTGCCCAGCCTGCTCCGGTGGGAGGGCTCGCTGCCCAGGGCAGGGGCTCAGAACTGGATGAGCTTTGAGGTCCCTTCCAGCCCAAACCGTTCGATGATTCTGTGATTTGTAGCGACCTGGCCTACAGTGTCTTCGTTGTCACTGAGGTAAGGTCAAGCCCTATACTGACGGGTACAAATTCAGTGCAGAGCTGTATCAGAAATCTTTCCAACTTGCTGTCCGTGAGTGGGATTCCAAACAGAGCTGCGATGCTTGGTGGCTCTACTCTGACCCCCTGTTTACAGCCACTTGTTCTCTAGTCTGTGCTAAAGCCAGAGCTGTCATGAAAATTTCATTCCTGAGGTTTTGTATAAAGTGAATGTAATATATACTTTTTTTTAATTATTGTCTGACTTTTTTTGTGCACTTGGAACAACTTTTGAATGGCAATGTGACCAGAACTTGCTTAAATTCAGTAGCTGCATTTATAAAAGTTAATTTTCTTCACTTTCCAGCTTCAGCATTGTTTTTTACGTTAGGAAGCACACAGTGTTGACTACACACATATAGGTACCACACATTGGCTACACAGACACACAACTTCAGCAACGTGTTTCTTCATTTTATTTCTGCATTCTGTACAGATTCCAGGCTGTGCTGATTCATAAGAATACATCCTCCTTATTAATCAGAATCTACCTTAGAAAAGTATTAGTTAAGTAACTTTTTTCGGGACTGACTTACTTCTTACTGTTACTTACCTCTTGGGGAAAAAAGCATGAACTATTCTGAGCTTCATTTGGCTTCTCCAGCTTGAAACTGGGACCTGACTCTTGAACAATGTTTGCCCCTTGAGCAGTGTTGCACTTAATACCGGTGATGCAGATTCTGCAATTTGCAGTTTCAGCCGGTACATGAACTCTGGATTAGGATCAGCTCACTCTGTGGAACAGATCTTGTTTGTGCTTTTCCTGATTTCCACGTTTCAACAAATACTCCGAGTCATTTATTTTTCCTTACATTTCCTGTTCATGTTTCCATTCGCTAGGCAGATCTCCTCCTTGCGTATTTTTCTTGTGGGTTTTGTTGTTTTTTTTTTTGCCACATCTGCTGTATTTCTGGCCAGGAAACCTAGTACTCCTGAGACTTGTTTGTGTTTCCCTTCCCTCAGAATTTTCCATGGTATCTTTTGTACCATTCTTCTGCCACTTCCTTACTGGGTCACTTGCTGGCATTTTCTTAGCTCAGACAGCTGTGCTAATTACAGCACCTGCTCCAGGGTTATGCAGAAATTACAGATTTTTTTTGATTTTTTTTAATCTGCAATTTCCTTGATTAAAACCTTTGGATGTTAGATAATTGTGTGTGCATGTGGCTAGTGTGCAGATAGTGATCTGAACACGAGTGATTTTTTCATACAGCTGCGACAAGGGCTTTTTTGCTTCCTCTAGGCCTCTGTATCCTCGAGCAAAGCCACACCCGTCCACCTCTGGCATTCCATTCCGGGTGACAAAGCCCTTCTGAGGCAAGGCTCTGATAATCTCATCCGTGGGGACATCTCATCTGTGTTAATTGGACCACTTCCATAAGTGGCATCTGAGTAGGTCTATGTACACCTGATGTAAAGGTAAGCAGCATCTGTCACAGCTAGAAGTGTCTTCTTCAGCAAGTTGTTAGTATTCAGCTGCACTTTTTACTGAGGAACATAATTAGCTGCTGTTTTACCACATGGTTTAGGCTGCTAATCTGAAAGTGATTAAACCGTAAGAATAAATTGTCATGGTATTGTTGTTATTATTCTTTGTTTAGAAAATAGTAACTTTCTTCTTTGGACACAGAAATAGGATATGACCATCAGCTTTTATAGAAAAAGGTTCGATGTGTTCAAGTCCATGGAAGACAATGACGCTTCCGTCACAAGAGGAGTGGATTGACAAGTGAACCAAAGCACAAAAGGGAAAGCCTCCTTATCGTTTCTTCTTTCCTCTAATTGCAAGATCATACATTATACAAATTAAGACAATAACATTATTTTGTCCCAGTTTCTTGTGCTGTTCAAGTGGTTTTGTGTAGTACAGACTGTTTTTGTTCATCTGAAGGATTTATAGAAGTACAGTTCTTTGAATATACCCTATTTATCATACTAGAAAATTTTTCTAGCAGCACATTCAGTCTATACTTCAGTGGAAAGCCACGCAAGCAGAGCAGATGAGGTGAGTGCACTTAGATAATGAGCATCTAATGGTTTAAAGAAACACCACCACATATTCTAATTTTTAATCTAGATCCATCACTGCTTTGTGTCAGAGCCCTACATGTTTCAGAGGAAGCCTGCTTAGGTGAAGATGTGTGTGTGTGATGCTATTGTAAAATAAACCGTTCAGGATTCCCGGGGAAAATCTCCTGCTTTCTGGGTAACTGAGTAACACGTACACAGTGGAAGCCAGGAGCAGCGTGCACAGTTCCTGCCTTCTGTTTGGGTGCGAGGACCTGAAGCGATCACTAACTACACCTACTTGCCGTCATCTGCTTCAGTGAGGAAGAGCTATGTATAAAAAGGAAGTGCCTGCTCCTCCAAAATAAATAATGGAGAAGAAAGACTGCAATGGAACAGTCAACACGTTACATGAAGTTTCGCTAGACAAAGCTATATCTATGTGCATCATTCACACACATTAAAAAACATATAGTTTGCCAGGCTAATTAATAACGTTTATTTGCATTTGTGGCAATTGGGTAGTGCTAGATTTTTATTTGTATTTTTTTATATTATGCCCTTGCCAATAGTTCTGTATTAATCTAATTTTCAAGAGACTTTTTGGAAAGGTATACTTCAGTAAATGTATTGTGGTTTTTAACAAAGGATTTAACACTTTAGGGTTCTAGTTTTTATCTGTGTGCACTTCACAGCCCTTTGTGTCTCAGGTAGGCAAGAGCTGTTGGCCTTTGGTTGGCACCTCAGAATGCAGGCAAAGAATATCCCACGTAGCCAACTGTGATGTGGTTTACTTAGTACAAGGATCTGGTCTACATTACAAAGTTTCACCAAAGAAGCTATGTCAGCAAACCTCCCCAGCCTAAGTCTCCACGCCAGCAAAATCTCTAATGCAGACATAGTCTGCTCGCAAAAAAACAAAACAAAAAAACTTCTGCCAGCTTAGTCCATGTTGTTTTACAAGTTGATGTAATTTTACTGGCAAGAACGCCATGTGAAGGGGTATAGCAGATGACTGCTCAGACATTCATTTCAGGAACAGCTGCGCTAACCAAAAAACTCCACCAACGTGGAGTGGGACAGGCCAGCACGGCTCATCCCCACCGGTACCAGGGCAGGGCTCACGCAAGCAGTTTGCGGCAGCGGTCTGGGCAAGGCCACAGCGCGGAGTCTGCAAAGAGCTGACTCTGTGGCAGAAGCCGCCACTCTACAGCTGCTCCGTCCACACCTTCTTTACTGAGGTTCACGTGCCCCCTCCCAACAAAATCCATAGACACACCGCTCTCCAGTTGTCTCAGCTTGAACTGCTGATGGAAGTGAGGTTTGCTAACAGAGCTGACTTTGCACAAAAATTAATTAGGAAACAGGGTCACAGAAAACACAGCTAGTCTTGAAGGCTTGCAGTTACTCAGGACGGATTTGGAAGATGATTTTTTTTTGGCCAAATTCTGCGGGATAAGTAATTCCTAAAATAGTCATGTAAAATAAACTGGGACCTGATCTGCTCTGGTGCTTCAGAATAAAAGTCCAGAATTGCAAAAAAAAAAAAAAACAACCACAAAAACAACAAGAAATTGCTTAATACATTATGGTCTTATTGGCAAGAGTTGTTCAGGAATAGTTACGTCAGTCTGGCTCCCTGCATGAACGCTGCTGACAATACCGGAGTAATTACCCAGCTAACCAGACTGAAATACACAGGAGGAGCTACAGAGGAAAAAAATGTTCCGGAGCAGCTCTGCAAACTTTAGCAGTAGGGCAGCGTAGAACAGTGCTGAGAATCATACCTGCATGAAAAGTACTTTTTCTAGTGTAACTAATTTAACTTGCAGAAAGATACATACAGGTTTTTTTGTTAATTAAAAAAATGTGTGTACACAGAGGGGTTTTTCTGATGTAGATTTTGCCAAGAAAACAAGCTAATAATTTAATTACAATCCAGTTTGATATTTTGGGAGAGTCTTCCAGTTTGAAGTTCCAGTGCGGAGGACATACGATTCGCTCGAGCTCAGCAGGGCAACTGGAAAGAGCCTACTTATTCTGACATCGCGCTGCTGCTGTTAGTGGAAACCACACCAGTTGTCACCTAATAAACGTGTACATACAGGTAAATAACGACAGTCATGGAGCTGTTAACACATCTTGAACCCACGTAGCTGGTTGTAGAGGTGGCTTTGTCCTGTATATTCCACCTTTGCCCTCTCTGCAGAGGTGTGCTCTGCCTGTACCCGACTCGCAGAGTCCCCTGGCCCGAGTGAGCAGGACTAACCTTCCCCAGCAGCATTCCCTGCTTTCACCGCGCTGCTGCGCCAGCAGCAACTTGTGAATTCCTAGTCCTGAAATTAGATAACGTGTGGATATAGAAAAGCATAAAGGATGGTAACTTTAAAGGCCACTCGTGTCAAACTATTAACCAATTAGTGAGATTCAGAACAAAAGTGTTTGCAACAGGCTCGGTCTCAGTAACAGCATAAGCACCAGCGGAGGGATTTCCCTAACGTTGGGGCTTCTGCTAAAGACAAACATGACGGGGCAGGAGTTGTTCTGTTACCTCATGGTAGCCCTATGGACCCAGAATGCTTGCAGGGCCTGGCAGATGCTTCCTGACTTCCACAGCTGTGAGATTTTCATTTTCTGCTGGGAGAATTAGGAACACGACTTTGAGTGCTCACGTGCACGCGAGCACACTGCGGAGTAAAACAGACTCCGTCAAATGAAAATCAGTTTTAATCTATTTACTTAAAAAAAATAACACTTTGACAGCCCAATAGATACGGAAAGGAAGGGAGTAAGATGAGTAGAAGGTTCTTACATATTTAATGATGGGGGAAAACGTGTTTAATGTGTTTTGCAGCAGATTTGGTCGCTGTGGCTTCTCTCTTAGCCTGTATATTATCTCCATTTTGGGACAATTGGGATGCATCTGTTTAGAGTGGTGTTCCTCTGACAAACTTCATTAATTTGACACATGGACCAAAGGATTGTCTGTCCTTACATATTTAGAGGAAGTTGTGATAAAGAATCTAGAACAAGCAAGTCCTAAAGCTGACGATCGTGGTTAATTTCTCCAGTGTATTCCAAAATACTGTTACACAGCCATGGTAAAACCTGCACTTCTACGCATGTAAAAGCGTCTTCAGTAGAACCACCAGTAACATTTAAAACCTGCCACATTAAAAATAACCCAAAACTCAGAACCCTAAATGAAATAATGGTGTTTTCTACTGATACGAATACTCTGATGCGTGAATGAAATTTCAAATTTCAAGATACAACTGCAGTAATCAAACCACCACAATTTATACTTGTCTTGAAATAAAATAAACAGCATGAGTGTTTTAAAAAAAAGTGATCGTGCTGGATTATACCTGACCCTGACCGCAAAACCAAGCACAGAGTGACAGAAGATTTCCTTCCTTGTCTTTAGATAAGTCAGAAACAGCAGGGCTTTACTCGGGGAGTTTTGCCAGGTTATTCCTAATCTTGGACTTCCTTTCCTACACGCTATCTATTGTTAATATGACAAAGTCCCAGTATAGGAAACAGGTTTTCTTACAAGAACTGGAACTGAAGCAAAATCACCAAATTTAAAACAGGTCTAATGCAATCAATGTTAAAAATAGAACATTAAGACAATCTTGGCTCAGGGGGGGTTTCTGTTAAATGAGAATTGCAAGCCTAATCCCAAGTTCAGATACTGATTTTGTTTGTGTCGGTGTACATCTAAACTAACTGTAGAGTTGTTTAACTGAGAACAGCTTTCCCCATGTAATTCAAGGAACATCTACTTAATTAGCCAGTTAAAATTGGAAAAGTATTTAGTCTCGGACATTAAAAGCTTGCAAGAAAGCACGTCAGGTACAAGCAAAAGTACAAGAAAATAAAGCTTGTAGGAGTCTAAATATGCTTCAGAGATGGGGAATTGATTAAAACTTGGATCACAAACAATAGTTTTTAGAAAATGGACAGTGATCATACAAAGTTCAATTCAAAAATATTTAAAAAGACAGGAGGGAGAAATTTATTGCTTCTTGAGTTTACTCAATGCTTGAAAGAATACAAACCCTTTAAAGCACCAAACAAATTATGTCATCTTGAGCTTTAAGAATTGGGTTGTGTTACGTTCTCTGCTAAGTGGCTTAGCAAATTAATTAGCAGATTCAAGGAACGATTTTTTACAATGGCTGAAAAAGGCAAGTTTAATTCCGTTTAAAATTGATCACAAATGTAGAAATACATTCCAAGCTAAGTGAAATACATTCCAAGCTAAGTCTTGAGACTATGAACAATTCTTACCAGAAGACAAACACTGAAAATTATATCATACGGAAACTTCTTTGTGGATTATAAAAAACAAACTTTCTGCCCTCTGGTGTTTAGACTAGGAAAAAATAAACTGGGACAGATCTGGTGAGCAGCATATAGCGAAGAGGTGGGTCTAACACAGCCTGGCTTATGTTAAACTAGTTGGATTTTTAAGTGTGCTGTGCACTGGCACGACGTTTGCCTGAGCTCAGCGCTCTGTCAGGTAAGTGTCTGGGAACCACCTCCGAGCTGCTACCAGCATAAAACCAAGCGACTCGACACACACTGCGATGGCACGTCGGCAGAACAAGGCGAAATCTGCAGTAAAACAGAACATACAGAAGTTCCACACCAAGGATAACGGATCACGTTCCGTACCGATTAGATTTCTGAAGAGGAAACAGTAACACTCTCAGCTTCCTCACAGATTATTTGGAATTGATGTTTGTAAATGGCTTCAAGGTTAAAATGCTGCACTGCACCTGTTACTTACCTTTGCAAGAGGTAAGTTGAAAGTCACTTTTTTTCTGTTATAAAATCAACAACCAGTTCTTCCGGACTTGCAAAGAAATGGTAGAGAAACGGCTTCAAATTTAACTTTGCTTTTAGTGGCTAGATACTAGAGCGAATTTTAAAAAGTCTATTAAAAATAAAATGGCTGAAGGTAGCAATGTTACGTATTCCTTTTTTTTATATAGCTTGTGAAGATGGCTTTGTACTCTCCATGTCTTGTTCAAGGGTTTCCATAAGCAACTGTAAAGCCACAAGAGAAAACTAGTGACATTAAATGCAGCTTTACATCTCACCTTCCATTCTGGAGAGCAAATTAAAACTGAAAAACCCAGATCCACAAGTGAATCTTTATTTTACCCCTACCTGTGGGTTACTGAAGCAGACAATTCAAGTGCAACGCGCTTTGTGTGATGGATCTTGCGCCTTCCTTTTCTTTTTGAGTCGGTTCGGGGATGACTGCCGGAGTTTGAGCTTCTTTAAATTTCACCCAGCTTCAAAGTTTAATCTTGACCAATTTGGGTGATTTTTTTGTTAGCGGAAACAAGACCATTCAGTGTTGCAGTTTTTACTTGTACGCTATGGTAATAAACTTCAGAAAAGGGAATATGCAGGCTTTCCAGTGGCATTCTGATTTCTAACGGCATTCAGTCCGCTTAGAACTGTCCATTTTACTCATGATCACCGAGGCAAACCCTCCCCTTCTTCCCCCTGAAGCAGGTGCTTCAGGACATGACCCACACATAAACTGCCAGCACTTACCATGATGCCAACTAGATCTACAGCAGCTCTTTTTATTATTTTTTTTTTTTTGGAAGTTTAAGAGCCAGGAAAGGTAAATACGTTCAGATTCATAGGGCAGTAGTGAGATGGGACACAAAAAGCTTCTAGGACTTGCATCTAGAACTTGTATTTTGTTGCGAGGAGACCCTGGCTATGGCTATTTATGAAGACAGAACAAAAACCCCACAACTCTAGCCTACCATACAGGCTGTCCGTGTATTTCACCTGAAAATGTAGGCCAATTACATTAAAAAATACTGACCATAAACACCAAGTAGTAACATTTGATCCCATTTAATTACCACATAGTATATGTGACAAAAATTCTATGATTCTATGACAAAAGTCACCACATATGGATGGTAAATGAAACACGATGCTGATTAATACAAGGGAGAGGAAACGAAGTTTGTTCACACATGTCCAGGCTATATAAAGCAAGTAGAGAATAAACAATTCCATATTCTAGAAAACTGACTTTTCCGAAGTGGTAATAAGTGCAATTGATTGAAGTGCTCGTGCCATGTGGGTTTCATTTGAAATAGCATCTCTCAAAGGTATAAAAATAAAAAATAGCGTGAAAGAGATGGAATCCACTTAATACAGGAATTTATGGCATTGCTATAAAAGACAGTAAATACACAGCTATTGCCAGAATCTGTATGTTAAGATTCTCTCCTGTCTCTCTGTCCTCTCCAATACACTGGAAGGGCTTTAGGATGCACCCTCACTAGTGACAGTAAAACATTAATTAGTGAAGCTATTGAACCTTAGTCACAAAAGCTACAAAATACGGCATTAGAACACAACTGAAAAGGGACTTTTGACCTAACTTTGTTAGACATTTTTCTTAAAATCAGAAAAGCAATTTATGTCGTAGCAACAATAAGCCAGCCCTTCCTTTATAAGCACCTTGTCCAAAGAGGAACATGAGATTCAGCAGAAGGTAATTAGGTTCTTAAGGTTCTTAATTAGGTAATTAAGGTTCTTAATCTGCCTCCTGGCCCCTGGTTTTACTTTCTCAGATCAAATTTACATACCAGCAACATGCTGACTTACGTTTAGGCCACTGGGTTTTCCACAGTAATGCTCCTTGCAGAAAGTACGTGACTGCCCTGTGGGAGCTGTAGCTACCTTTGTTAAAATGGGAGCATTAGCTTGATTATATTTTCTTTTGTTATATGAGAAGGGCCAAAAAGCAGTTTAGCACCCAGCCTCTGAGCTGACTGACTCCTCTGGGAGTTCTCCCACATGCACTCTTATACATACATGAGATTAGAAGGGAAAAACATTCCAGTAAAGTATCATTCCCACCAGTATAGGGTTTTATTAAAAAAACCCCTTCAAACCAGAAACAAAACCAAGGAGAAAACCTACTCTATAAACATAAAAATAAACGTGCAGCTTCACATAACATCGAGACAGCTTTACTTTACGTGGGAAAGCTCTTCAAGCAGAACTATACTAATTTAGAGCTAAAGAAATTCTCAGCGTAATGGGCTGAATTTCTGCATTTGCAAGTAAAGCAAAACCAATTACCCATCTCCTACCAGGCAGGTGCGTAAAGGTAGCACCAGAGGACACTCAGCCTATAGTTACTGGCTCAAGATCCTGGCACAGGAGAGCACTTCATCTGATCCAGATGTTTATTTTTCCTCAAACTGTATTTGTGAATGTTGGTTTCAGTTGTTTCACAAACTGCTTTCTAAGACAACAGCCTCCACCCAGCACTATTTCATGTTGCGCACGATTCTCCTGCAGTGGTTTGTTTTCATCTCCCCCAGCGCTTGTTCCAGCTGCTGAATGAGGTGGAGGAGGGTGGAGGGGTCGGTTTGCAACACTTGGGCAGTCTGATCCTCATCCTGAGTGAGATGCAGCTTTATAGTCACGGCAGGCTCAATCTGTTGTCTCAAGCTTCTGCTTGCAAGCTGCATGAGGGAGTTCAGATGAAATGGGAACAGGAAAACAAACAAAAATGATGGTTATCAACTTTCACACTTCAAATTCACATACAGGTTTGCAGGACCTGCTTGGAGGACGCTAAAAATCCTTTTCAGCCACACACAATCTATTATTTAGCTTTACCATTAGGCAACACTAATCCACTTTAAGCAACGCTTGTGATATTTCTGAAAATGAGGTGCTAATTAAGACTGAATATATTTAGCTTATCCTAACACTTTTAAAACAGTGATGGAGCTAAGAATTCAACTTTATGAAAGTGACATACTTACATAGCCCGTTTACCTCATAACTAGCTACTGTTGGTGCAAAACCAAAATTATGTCATTTTTAAATACACATAAAATTGCAAATTATTCATTGTTTAGTAGTTATGATGTCAAAAAAAAAGTAAAGCAAAGCAGAGAATACTGCAAACGTCACAGAATTTACCTGCACATCCAGTCTCCATTCCAGACTGTGGTAGCTGGGAAGCTTTGGTGCCAGCTCACTAAGAATGCTCCTGATCTCTTTCCTGTTCTCAAGGTACAGCTGGAGCAACAATTTGTTCAGTTCATCTGAGAATCCCAGAACGTGAATGGAATCTTGGAAGTCTATCTCAGAAATCTAGACACAACAATTTGGGCCTCAATACGGAACTGTGTAATAACCGTTATTTGATGATGAACAATAAAATTGTGAGTAAACGTATGGTATGGTGCAGTTATTTTCCTGCAGGAACGTGCGAGGAAAATTCTACATCTGGGTCAAAAAAAATCATCCAGGTTTAACCCATTTACACGTGTTGATTTGCAGGAGCTTCAGGAACATTTTTAGATCAGTTCTTTTCAAAAGAAAAACATTCAACACCCTCACAGTCAAGCCTTCAAATTAAAGAACAAAGCACACCACGGAAAAGCCCGAGAGCTTTGTCACGAGGAAGTTTGTCCTTCGATCATCAGTTTATCAACTGCGTGTTAACACAGTGCTGATACTTGAACTTCCGCTGTGAGCGTCTGCACACGTGAGCCAGCACCAGGGACGACTCCAAGGCTCACAACAACGCCTCCTTGAGTTCAATGTCTCCCCGTTCAAATATTCAACTACAACAATAGTAAAAAGTCTTTCCAACGGAAACAGCAATTATCCAACTATTATTCTTTCATCCAACTATTATTCTATTATTCTCTGCTTACACCCACCCAAATTTCTGATGGGAGGAGCAAAAAAAGCTCTCAAAACTATCGTATTAGACAAACGTGAGGAATACGGTGGTTTCACAGAGCACACACTCTGGACAGCGGCTTAACCACAAAACCCTCACTCAGTTTTTCTTATTTGGACAGAACTTAATCCTCAATTACTGCATATTCTTGTCATACACTACAAAAACTTTGCCAAGTTTTCGCTTCAGATATCCAGTACAAATTCCAGCCATTCATGCAGATGCAGCGTTTCAGTAAAGGGAACAGCACGAGACGCTCATGGAATTGCCTATGTTGGAAGGGACCTCAGAGATCATTTAATCCAACCTCCCTGTCGTGGGCAGGGACACCTCAACTAGATCAGGCAACACATGGGGACCGAGCAGGGATTGAACTCGTGGCCTTGGCGTTGTCAGCGCCACACTCAAACAACTGAGCTAACCAGCCCCCTGACTCCTTTCTTTAAATTAAAAGAATACACATCATGAGAAGTTGTTTCCCCATCCCCAGTATTTTCAGAGCTTTAAGTGTTTAGAAGACGTTTCTTGAGCGTATCCCTGACTTCGCCACACGAAGGTGTCCTCACCATCAGCTTGGAGCTCTCGGTAAGAAGGTAGGCGAGTCCCTCCACCCCGTGCTGGACGGCCTCGGCACCCACGCTCAGTTTTCCTGGGGAGAAAAGGCAGGAGAGCGGCTTTCACCGCCCCGCGCAAAACCGACAGCTCGCCCGCAGCAGCAAGCAGGGAAA
>NW_009723388.1:238-38627 GCF_000703405.1 Apaloderma vittatum | reverse complement strand
CACCGACCCCTCGCCTGCGTCGCCAGGCACATCAGCTGTCAGGGCTGTATTCGCAGGTAACCGAAAATAAAAATCTTCCCGCCCTACAAAATAATTAAAAAAACCCCAACTAACTTTATAAATATCAGGTATTTACACGTGTGGAAATCTTTTAATGGGAAGTGTTTTTACACACCAATGAAATGTACAAGCGATGAAAAGGTATACTGACAAAGACTAAAAAAAAAACCAAACCAAAACCAAAAAACAAAGTATAAAATATATTACAGGTCCACCAAAATAAATTCACACAGAAGAAAAAAATCGACAGAATAGAAACTTTTTTTTTTTAAAAAATAGAAGATATATCACAAAAGCTTGAACGTGTTTATTTTATGTTAGTACTAAAAATCAAGGAAAAAAGCTTCATATATTCTCGGCACAAAAATATTTACCAGCCACTTTTTATTTCCACATTACGATTATCTGGCTCAGCAGGAGTAGAGGCTGAACTGCATCCAGACTACAGAAATCATTCCAGAAGGTCTCCTCAGTTTACAACTTACTGCAAATTTACATTTTCTCCTCCTCTCGGCACCTTAGCACCGAGGTTCAAGAGGGATTAATAACAAATTGAGAGAGAATAGGACAGATATCTGTATTTACAACATTCATCTTCGTTGCTGCCGAGCCGCAGGAGCAGGAGAGGTACCGTGAGCTCCCGAAATTGTCGTTATCACCCTGTGCAAAAATTTCCCTCAGTGGGGCGAAAAGACAGAGTTGAGAATGTACCAAACCCCCAACCCCTTGGGCTCGGAAGGTCTGCGAAACTCAGTCCAGGACGGAGAGCGTCTCCTCGCTCCTGATTCACTCCGGAGTCAAACCCCGCAAGCGGAGCTGGATCCTCCCCGGGGCGCAAGGTGTCGCGGCACCCATGCGGCTTCTGAGTTTTCAGTGCGCCCTGTGCTTCCTCTTCTTGTGTTTTTTGTCCTTCTTTTTGTTGGCGCACTTGGAGCAGAACCATTGGATCTCTTCTGGGGGTGCGGTCGTAATCCCGACGCAAGGCCTGGGAAGGATGGGAAAAGATGGGATGTTGCTCAGCGGAGTAACGTTACTTTTGGCTTCTTACTCAAAGAAATGAAACTTCCCAGTGGGTGGCATTGATCAAATCAATACAGCGATTATTTTATTGTTCTCGTCATGACTATAATGATCGACCAGAAACCCAAAAAACACTCATTTTGAAACAAAAATCAAAAGGACATTCAGATAAATGTTATTTTAATAGAAGATATGAGCTCACTTTCAGGTATAATAAGCTAGATTTAAAATAATTTCCAATGGTTCTTCAGCGCATCTGCAAAAAAACCTTCACGATTTTATGTAGCTATTTAAGAAGACGCCTAAAAAGTGATTAATTCCCTCCAACTCTTTTATGAGAGCTGACATTTATATTACCGTTCATACAATGCTTCATAATTTGAAATGTCTATCTGTATACACTATGCCCATAATCCTGTAGCTCTCACAAAATTACCAGTATCAGCAATATTTCCCAGCAGTTTGAAAAACAACGGTTATCACCAATGTCCATTAATTAAAAAGCAACTCTCCCTTGCTGCTTAAAATCTGCTTTTTTTTTTTTCCTTCAAATTCCAGAGAAAAAGAGATAAAAATATCTTTCAGATTATTAAATTGGACGTAGCAAAGCCATTCAAATATTCTCGGCGTCAACTATTAGAAGAAAAAAAGGTTTTAATAACAGAGCCCCCAATCTGCCAGGGAAGGGTGGACGAGGATGGATGAGAGGAACTTACCAGTGATACCAATCATCGCAGTCATCACAACCTATCATTGGACTGCCATCATCTGGCTTGTTACAGCCAGGACAGATCCAGATCTGGTTACCCCACTCGTCTCGGATCTGGTGCAAAGAAAAAAGGAAAGTCAGCCAGTTTTCAGAGCTAAGCAGCAAAATCGGCATTTTTTTTTTCCTTAAAAGAAAATGAAAAAATAAAGTTTTGCGCTTCTCCGACGGAGCTATTCGGCGGCCGCTGCTGTTATTTATGAATTCTCCAATCGCGAGTGCTCAGCGTTGTGTCTTAATTGATTTTCCTGTACGGTACACGACGAGGAAAGCAGCGTTTTTCTGTATTGTCCTGTAAACCAGTAAAGCCAGTTATACCAGCCAGCCTAAGCACCAGCATTCCCCTATAGCAGCCAGGGCTTAAGGACACAATTCCTTCTCTGTCCATCCTATTGGGACTTTTAAAATTCTACCCTGTTAATGGCAAGAAGGAGCAACGGCTGCCTCCCGTGTAAGATAAATCTTATATACACACGTAAAATATACCGTGCCATGTGTGTATATTGCTGTATTACTTATTAGCCAAAGTCTTCAACTTCAACCAGCCGATAAGATCAGAGTATAAAAAAAGTTGTTACTGAGTAACTTTCCATTCCCCTTATGACATTTATGTCACAGTACAATTTACTAAAGGGTAAACGAAACAAGAGAGGCAGATCATTTACAGCATTAGGCAGCTGCTGACGGGATTTATCACATTCAGAGCTTTATGAATTTTTCTTTTTTCAATGTTTATGTCCTGCTAGACCCATTGTTTGTATTTTTAAAATTCAAGTGGCTTCTGTAATAGTCTCTGGTAAAAACATACATGCAAAATGCCATAAGAAGTGCAATTAACACTATAAAGTACAAAATGTCCAGGCTGTTACCCTAATCTCATCATTCCTTTACGAAGATTTGCACATTATCACTGAATCTCAAAAACATAAACTGTTCTGTTCTCAGCTTTTGTGCATTTACGTGAGAATACGAAAACCTAAGAAAACAACTTTTTGCTATCTGTGCAGCTTACAGATGTGATATTAAAAGGCAGTAGGTGAAGAGCCTCAAATGCTCTTAGGGAAAAATAAATCCTACTACATGGTGGTCTGTACATCTTACACCACTTCTGAAAAATCAATCGGAATGTGCCAGAGCTGCAACCAACACATCACTCTCCACTGACTCCTCTGAAAGCCCTGAATCTTTTTAAGCCTTAAAACAAGAAAATACAGAGCCCAGGAATCTTAACCAGGGGACAATCCCCCTTCCCAACAGTGATAAGGAGGAGGCAACGTCACACCACGCCCTCGGTTTTAAAGCTGACGGGTTGCAGCAATCATTCCTATCTACGCATCTAACCCCTCATCTGCAAAGTCGCTTTAAGTTGATGGAGAACCGTCTGCTCCGCAGGCAAACTGTCCGTGCCTGGTGTGACAAGGGTTCTGCGGGGTAATCCTGCTGTGCCGCGGTGCTGAGGGCCGGTGGGTGACACCTACGGCCCTTCACAACCCGCCTGGGCAACCCCGCTGTGCCAGCATCCCCGGCACATCCTCCCTAACTCTTCCTAACTTCATTTTTCAAGAAGGATGTTTGGCTGCAGAATATCTCTCCCAGGCTTTCAGGGGCTGGAGAGGGGAAGGGAGATCTGTAACCATAGAACATAGAATCATTAAGGTTGGAAAAGACCTTGAAGGTCACTGAGTGACCCAGCACCACCGTGACCCCTAAACCATGTCCTGAAGTGTCACGTCCAAATGTTTTTCAAACACCTCCAGGCATAGTGACTCCATCGCTGCCCTGGGCAGCCTGTTCAAATGCTCACCACTCTTTCAGTAAAGAAATTCTTCCTAATATCCAATCTAAACCTCCCCTGGCAGAACTTGAGCCCATTTCCTCTTGTCCTATCGCTAGTTATTTGGAAGAGACCAATCTCCACCTTGCTACAACCTCCTTTCAGGTAGTTGTAGAGAGCAAGAAGGTCTCACCTCAGCCTCCTTTTCTCCAGGTGGAACAACCCCAGTTTCCCCAGCTGCTCCTCACAAGACTTGTTCTCCAGACCCTTCACCAGCTTTGTTGCCCTTCTCTGGACACGCTCCAGCATCTCAACGTCTTTCTTGTCATGAGGGGCCCAAAATCAGACAGAGAACTGGAGCTGTGGCCTCAACAGCGCTGAGCACAGGGGCACGATCACTTCCCATGCACTGCTGGCCACACCATTCCTGATCCAGGTCAGGATGCCATCGGCCTTCTGGGCCAGCTGGGCACACTGCTGGCTCATGCTCAGCCAGCTGTCAACCAGCACCTCCAGATTACTGAAACCTCTGCCTGGTTGTTAAACGAGAACTTGGGCTGCCCAATGAGGATGTTCAAATTGCGCAACTTCTCATTCCTTAACGAGCCAAGGGTCGTGGAAGGAGGGATGGTATGTGATTGCTGGATGCTATTTTAGTACAAACCACCGGGAGTTAATGATCAGAGAGCATTTACTGAGATGCTATCCTACAGGGAGATCCCTCCTCACATTATTTTTTTTTAAACTATAAAATCATTCCTCTGGCCTCCCCTGCGGAAGGGAGTTGCGCACTGGCTCCACTCTTATCTCCAGAAGAGCTTTCCCGTGTGACTTGGGGAAAGCCACTTCATCATTCTGTGTCCTGGATTCCCTTCATGCAAGAGGCTAATTGCAGATTCACAGAATGGTTTGGGTTAGAAGGGATCTTAAAGAACATCTAGTTCCAACCCCCTGCACCATGGGCTTGGGACACCTCCCACTAGATCAGGTTGCTCACAGTTATTAATTATTCCCTTCTTCCTCAACCTCTGCCCTCAGCTTTTTGACTTACAAACGTCTCACATCAGGAGTCCCTCTGCTTAATGCATCCTAAGCCCTGGTTTCAACTATAACATTGTAACAGAAAGACATAACCTGGTGCCTACATGTCCTCGGAATCCTCCATAAGGTGTTAAGAGTGTTACCACTAGAAGTACCTAGCCAAAATTCTAAGTTCTCCTTCTTTAACATAATCTCTGAATTATTTGGTTTTAATGCAAATGGGATGTAGTACAGCATTTTGAAAATGCTCCTCTCTTATGAGCTGTTTTCCAAGCTTCTGGGCACTACTGTAATACTAAGAGTGATCCTGCATTTACACCTGTGTTATAGAAGGTGAGGATGTGTATCCCGCACCCTAAAGGTATGCACAGCCCATGTGAGGTTGTCTCGTGCTGTAACTAACTCAGGAGTGAAACATAGCAGCTGTTTAAATAGAGACCAGTAACACGATACAACAGTTTCAAGTCCAGAAGAGAAGAGCATCTTTTCCATTAGAAGAAGCAGAGTAGATTTACACTAGGAATCATTATAAAAACAGCAATAAAAATAAATAAATAAATAAATCATGCTTATCTTGCAATTAAAGCACAGGAAACTTTGTAATAAAAGCAAGTTTTAAGTGCTTTAAATGGTGAGATTTTTAAAGTGTTACCTACTATGCAAGGTGTCACCAATCAAGCTGGAATTTAGCCAGGACAGGGAGGATATCACCTCTGCTGCCGTTGTTGGTGGTATCTGCTGCTCTTCAGTCATAGAATTGTTTGGGTTGGAAAAGACCTTTAAGATCATCAGGTTCAAGCGTTCATCAAGCCGCACCACTAAACCCTGCCCCCAAGCACCCCAGCTACAGGTCGCTGTAAATCCGGAGGATCAGACACGGTCAGAACTTGCATCTGACATTGCATAGGAAGCAGAAATTTTCAGGAGTGGAACAATCAGAGTCCTGCCCAGAGGTGAGTCTGTGTTCTTCTAGAGAATTTAGCTCATACATCCTGTTAGATGGGAGTCTTTTCTGAAAGAATGAAGAATGCTACCAGAGAGAGGCCGAGTTCAGAGCACTTGTCAAACAGACTAATGACCTGTGGACTAAAGAACTATCTGCAGACTTTCGGAGAAGCATGAACATTTGCAATTTCTGTACGTTGAGGAACCCAGGAGAGAGATTAGTGGACTCTACACATTTCAAATGAGGGCTAAGTCAAATTCTTGATGTTGTATGAGGTTTTTGCACTTTACCTGACTGACAGCAAAATCTATGGCGAGTCTGACATTTGAGGTTTCAATTCAGTGCTTACGAAAGTGTCTACAAAAAAATTTCCACCTCCAAAAATAAATGCTGCAGCTCAGTTAGCAGAATACCAAGTGGGATATAACTGGAAGAAACTTAAACATTGAACTGGAAACAAAGAAGAAATTCAGTCCAAGCAGCAGTATTTTAATTAAGGTATTAACCCCTCAAAACACATGCATGGAAGCAAGAGCTGGATAAAAAGTAGCTTAATAGAGAGCAACATCCCAAGGCCAGGTACCATCAGTTTGAGCTGATGATTCACCCAGGAGCTCCACAGCTGGCACAGAACACAGCAGTGTGTGTCACTTACCACGTAAGTGCTGACGGTCTCGGTCACCACACTCCTCACCGGAGCTTTGGAGCCTCCTGCTGCCGTGACGGCTGGAGAGGGCGGTGGGATCAGGGCTGGTGAGACGGTAGCCTGTGGAGGTGGAGGAGCTGGAGCTGGAGGAGGGGTGACATGAACGGGAGCTGGGACCGGTGACGGCACGGGTGGAGGTGTTTTGGGCCGGCTCGCGGGAGTAGAAGGTTTGGCCTCTGGAGCTGGCACTACTTTGCTGATGACTCTGTAGGACCAAAAATGAGAATCATTAAGAGCTGATGGGAAAAAAAGCAACGATCGATCACCGACTAGACGTAAAGAAAATACAGTGCAGCTAATCCCCATCACATCTGAGTCAGCAAAGAGGCTGTTTCAACCCAACCCACGGACTGTTATTGCTACTTCCATCCATGGCACAGGAGAAAGCACAGAGCCATTACACAGCGAATGCCAGGACAGCCTGAACCACTCTACAGCTCACAGTCAGATAAATATTCTCCGTGGCTTTACTAAACCTTGTTTCATTAAGCTCAATTTGTGGGAAATATTAGAAAGGAAAGTTAATCAGCTGTGAACAGCGCTGATTTTAATCTTCAAACCGAGAGACAATATCATCCTCTTAAGGTCCTACATTAGGGGGTTCTCCAAATATTTGCTAGTTTGGTATTTCTTTCCCCAAATGTTTATGAAATCAGCAGTGGATCTAGTCAGGACAAATAAATGACGCATGCTATATACTCAGCAGTTAAAATATTGCTACTTACTTGAGTAGCTGAAGCAGACAGGATGTAGCTCTAGTAAATACACAGTATGGAATAATCTTGCCCAGGAAGGGGGATACATAGAAAACCCAACGTTTGTTAATGAATGTTGATACACAGTGTTATTGATGTTCATGCAATTTAACGGACAAGACAGAAAAAGCCTTTGCTATAAGGCTTGAGATTAGAAACACAAAGAGAAGGAAAAGTATGGTTTAGAAAACAAACCAAAAAAAAACCCAACCCCAAACAAAATGCAGGCTTGGTCTATTTGTTTTACCACATTTTGGTAAATCATTTAACTAACTTACTTATATTTGAAAGGCAACTGTGGGAGTGTATTTGATTTGTGATGGGACTGTAGGAAGAAGGCAATTTAAAAAAAGGTTAGACATTCCAGAGAGGAGGATATCTTGAGAAAGCAAAAAACGGAAACAACAGTAGGAAAACCATGACAAAAATCAAATTCCAACAACTCTTGAGAACCAGGAAAGCTCAGCTCCACTGTCAACAGGAATTTCACATTCAACTTTAGAATTTACTGCAACCCTTTTACAATATTCAGAAGGCAACATGACTACAATCGGAGACATTGGATTTCAAGTCAATAATCCAAGGTACCATTTGAGAAAGGCTTGGAAGTATACAGCATTTAATGCTTGGCTGAAATAATAAGTGATCTTCTCCCAAGATATGCCACTTGCACTACTAAATCAGAACTATGGCAAGTATAGTAAGAACAGACTTGGTACAAGGAAACAGAGCAATGGGTTTGGTGTTCCTGCCCAACCTGCCAACTGCAGCATCACACCTACGGCACACCTACCTTCCGAGACCTACTGTGAGTGACTGGGGGAAGAAAACCAAAACCAAGGAAGTGTGGAAACAGTGCAGGGCAGAATCTAAAAGGCCTTAGAAGATCTTCCATCAGCTGCACTGAAGACATTCACATCACCTGATGACCTTGCGATCAATTCAGGTACCTAATCTGGGAGCTCAGGCTCGTTACACGTCACTAAGGTGCCAGGCTGTGAGCCAAGGTACAGGACTCCTAATTTACGTTGCCTGTGACTGGCAGAAGGAAAGAAGTCCTATTATCAGGCCATCCTGGGAACAACCCACATATCACATCCAGCCTCCTTCTCCTGTTAGTGGGCTGCATCTGAAATCTCACTGTTATCTCCCACCAAGAAAGTTTTCTCCTTGGCTTTGAATGTCCACCATGTGTTTTTGGTTCAATGAAAGTTTTAAGAGCGTGGCTTCCCGGGGTTCCTGCCAGTCTGGCCACCCCACCTCATAGCCCTCTTCTGCACCTTCCTCCTTCCACCGCTCCCACAGAGAGCCTGGCTCCCAGAGCTCAACACTTACAACCTTAGTTGGTGGCAATACTCCCATGGTTTGCAAAATCACTCTCACGACTCGAGAGTTGTCTCAATTAAAAAAAATTAAAATCTTAGCAATAACAGAAGCGTGGAGAGAGACAGCAAAAATATTTGGCACAGTATAAGTCATTTGGATGGTTTCAAACATCATTATCCCTTCTCTCCCCGCCTCCCTCTTCTACCCCCTGCAAGTAAACAAAGTCGTGCTATGAGTTCTGCAGGGAGTCAACCCTCTCCGAGTCTAGACTATGAAATGTATTAGCTAATATGTCTTTAAACATAACTTTGCACCCAGTGTAAACAGTTTTGAAAAAGTATTAGCTAATAAGATTTGAATAAGAGTGACCATGCCCAGCTAACATATTAAATTCAATTACACAGTTTCTTGGTTTAGATAAAGCCAGGTTCTCCTCCTCAATAGGGTCTTCGAAGCTAATAACTGCAGAAGCTACACGAAACATCACCTACGAAATCTTCCAACACTACAAAATATTCATTAGCGGGCGACGCACACGCATCGATTGGCTGGTTTGCTTGAAGCGTGCAATTAGGACACGCTCAGTATATAGGGCAGCTCGTTTATCTTGATTTTAGAGCTCAGTTATCAAAACAGGAGATCGGCATTTCGGGGCACGCTCGGGCCTACCACTCCCTTGGGCTAATGAAGTTCAGAGACTTTAGGCTCCAGAGTGGAGAAATGAAGGGCTTTGTGCTCCACCATTAGAGGTGATGGAGGAACCTCAGGGAGGGGGGTTTAGCCTGTCCTCCGTCCTGAAGAAGGGGCTGCATGCACGGCAATATGGAGGTGGGGAGAAATCAAAGGGAAATAGCAGTCTCACGACTAATAATTAATGTTACTTCAGACTCGGCGAGGAACCTGGTATCAAAACACTATGTAAATGATGGCAAGATTTATGAGCTCTGTTTTACAGCCAGGAAAAGCGAGGCGCAGAGCACGCTGCAAATAGGTGGTACTCACTACAGCAAATCCTCCTGGTACCTAGGTCTCTCCTGGGATTTAAAAGTCTACGTTTGGACACCACCATACATACATCAGTGGGCAGTGAGTTGGCCCTGGGACAGCACCGTGCCCTTGTGGCCAAGAGGGCCAGTGGGATCCTGGGGGGCATTAAGAAAAGTGGGTCCCGAAGGGCTAGGGAGGATGTACGGGGAGACCATCCCTGGAATCCTGTGTCCAGTTTTGGGCTCCCCAATTCAAGAGAGACAGGGACCTACTGGAGAGTCCAAGGGAGAGCTCCGAGGGGGATCAAGGGACAGAACATCTCTGCTGTGAAGAGAGACTGAGAGACCTGGGGCTGTTCAGCCTTGAAAGGAGATGGCTGAGAGGGGACCTTATTAACATATATAAATATCTGTGGGGTGAGTGTCAAGAGGAAGGGGACAATCTCTTCTCAGTGGTGTCCAGCAACAGAACAAGAAATAATGGGTTTGTTAGAACATACGAAGTTCCAACTCAACATGAGGAGAAATTTCTTCCCTGTGCAGGTGCCGGAGCCCTGACCCAGGCTGCCCAGAGAGGGTGTGGAGTCTCCTGCTCTGGAGACTTTCAAACGTGCCTGGATCGTTCCTGCGTGGCTGCCCTGGGTGACCCTGCTCTGGCAGGGGGGGTGGACTAGATGAATCTTTCGAGGTCCCTTCCAACCCCGGACATTCTATGATGCTATGATCACTACCTTCTTTCTCAAATGTGTTCTTCATACTCTTCCAAAATCAGCACTTGTATTACTAAAAGCCTGTAAGTACAAAACCAAGTAAGGTGAAATTTCACCTCCTTCCCCAGCCCAACCCCAAAACTCTAAAGCGGAGGCCGGATTAATATTTTTTCAAGTAATCAAACACAAATGAACACCAACCACCATCAGCACACTCAAGAGTCCTGCAACCAGAATTACACTTCTGTGCAGGCTGCTTGCCTGGCAATGTATCACAAACACATTCTACACCAAAAGATAAAAAGTCAATTAAAAGTTGTTTTTGAATCAAAATCGTTCCTCCAGAATGAAGGAGTGTGAGAAAAGCCTTGAATAGACGTGGCAATCAGAGCCTCCATAAATCATAACTGAAGGTTACCACTCCCTTTAAAAAATCCCCCAGAATTAATATAAACACAGCATAGCTGGTTGTGTTCAACCTGAATTTGCTTTAGATTTCTTTTTAAATGCTAGCAGGAACCGTATTTCTCATGAGGTTCTTGGTGCATTTATAATTTCAAGCATGTATCTGTACACCTCTTCATAACGGTGGAGTGAACGAAAATCCATTTTCATCTTTACTCCGGGGCAATTATCCCGTTCCCAGCTACAGACCCAAACCCAAACAGGATGAAAACGAAATGTCGGCTTGCAGGCAAAGTGCAAATTCTACCAAGATTTTAAGTGTTGCGATGGGTCAGTTGGTTTATAATCGGCTCTGATTGGCACGAGCTGTAACACGCTACATCTGGAGCAAAATAAGGCTCCAAGGTGTGAAATGGTTTCCTATCTTCGGAACTAATTTATTTGATTTCGTCCTGATCCTTGCGGCTGAAAGCCCCATTGACTGCTTCATATAAACACAGGGAAAAGACATGGGCACCAAAAGGAAATGGCTTTTCAAAAATAGGATATGAGAGCCACAGGGCTGAGTGATTGCCATGGGTGATGAGCTCCAAAAAACACGCTGTATCAGTACTTTGAAAGGTCTAGTAAAAAATCACAGCAATCTTTGTTTCTCAGAGGCAGAGCTCCGAAGAAGCTGTTTCTCTGCCCAAAGGAAAAACATCTGAAAACTCCCAACTCGTTTTTGAACACATGACCCATTTTTAAGCAAGGAACAGGAGCTAAAGGGGTCTTTGTACTCAGGAAAAAGACACCATCAAGTGCACTGACATAATTAAAACTAGTACGACTCACATCGATTACTATGAGTGATATTACTATCTATCAATATTGACATTCTCCTATTGATATAAGTTCCTTGACGCTAGAAAGTTAAGCGGTCTAACTATTTTATTCCTGAAAAATCTCACACCTGGAACTGAGACTGTTGCAGCAGAAAGAAATTAAATATTCTAAGACCTCTGGGTAAGAGTGTCAAAAACACCCAGGGGAATTAGGAAGATTTCTCTATGGTTTAGATTCTTCACAGATTAGAGGTGATTTTGAAAATTTTAATCCAACCCTGGAGGAGAATCAGTGTAATTTAAGCTCAGTAATGTAGGCTAATTCCCATGTTACTTTTAGAAAGGGAAATTTAGTTTTTATCTCTTATGCTCTGCTGAATTTTACTCTGTGCAAACAAGTCATATTGGCGAATACACGCTCTGCAAATTCATGCTATGACCAACTCGCGCGTTTGCAGAGTGCCAAGACGTGTCAAACCTCCAGCGGAGCCTCGAGAAATTTTGCAAAACATCAATACTTAAACTTGAAAATAAAAAAAATTAATATAAATGTTGGCATGTGACGAACTGTCTGCAAAGTGATGTACTTCTCTATCAAGGAATACAAACTCTGAAGACTTGATTCGAAGATACCATCCAATATTGTGCACAGTCTGGTTGCGCTTCCACACGGGCGTGTTGACCTTGGACGGGGCACGAGGAACTCAACAGGCCATTCTCCATTTCATCACTACGACAAAACCCCACAGACATCCCTTCCCGGGCAAATGAGCCCAGTGATTTCACAGGCATCGTCTCACCTAATCCCATTCACAAATTGATTGAGCTTCATCTTAAAACCAGTTAATCTCTTTGTCCCCACCACTACCATGTTGCAGGATCTCAGCGCTCCGGTGGCACAGCAACCTCTTCTAATTTCCAGCCTGCATTCAGAGCAAATTAAGTCCCATTTGTTTCTGCGCCAACATTGTTCTTTAGCTTAAATTGCTTTCTCCCTCCAAAATGTTTACTTGCCTGAGGTATTTGTAGCCAGTAATCATATCCCCTCTTCACATGCTAGACTAAACACATAAAGTTTTTCTCCTCCGTAACACAGACTCTCCTACGTTGCCCCTAACCGTATATCCCCTCTTCACATGCTAGACTAAACACACAAAGTTTTTGTCCTCCGTAACAGACTCTCCTACGTTGCCCCTAACCGCGCTCCAAGCCCTCCTCTGCACCTGCTCTTCCCAATTCATCCTTCCCGAACACAAGCTGCCTTCAAGAATTGAACAGAACGTTTCAGACGACATATCCTCATGTTCTCATAGGATGGCCCAGACACTTCTACTGTCTCTGCCAAAATTACTTCTTGCAATGCATCCCACAGTCTCACTTGCATCATGTTGGCAACTCTATGGTCATTCTATGATCATTGGTCATTCTATGATCAACTAATGATCCCTCACCCACTTCATGCACCTACCGCAGCGATACACCTACTGATCAGCTCTTTACTTCTGGCTGAAGATCCTATCGGTACACTTCAAACGCAAAACCTCAACTGCAGTTCTTGGTTTACTGAATTAAATACCCTTTCCCCTTCTATCCAAGGGGATCAAGTTCATTCCGGACAATCACCAGAACCTCATTTGTACTTACGCAGTGCTTCAACCTTACTGTCGACAAAACGTGCCAGTGTTCTATCTCCTTCTGTGACAAAATTTTGAATGAAATTATTAAATCATACCAGTCCTAAAAGACATCCTTGAGCACGTTCACTAGTAACCTCCTCTCTGGTTAGATAAGCTCTCTTACAACTCTCAGTCGCTATCTCCCTTTGAGCGAGTTCCTTACTGCTGAGCAGCTCCCCTGCTAATCCCGTCTTTGCCAGCTTCCCTATGAATGCCCTGTGTGATAGTATTAAATGTTTTCCTGAAATCCAGTTCGAATTTGCCATCTTTTATTCATCCAGAAGAGAGCATTCCTTCTTCCAACGGTAGGACAGATGTCAACTTTATTCCAGCTATGCACGTGTGAGTGTCTCACCTCTCCTGAATCACAGCTGGGGTTTTCCTCTGGAGGGGAAGCGATCCGATCCCACACCCAGAACTCCAGGCCAGAAAAAAATCACTCCAGAGGACGGGGTGGAGGCACCTGCTCTCAGTATCCGTGGTGGAAACGGAGATCGAGAGGCCCAGCACAAAATCAGCCATTGCCAGCCGGGTGAATTGCAGGAATTGCCAACTGGAGTAGGCTAACCTAGAAAATCAGTCACTTTATCGAAGATTGATATCAAGCCTGTTGGTCTGTTTTACTTCCGTTTCGTGTCTTATTCCATTACCCTCAAGCCTTTAATCAGCTCTTCCTCCAAAATCTGTTTTATAATTACGTGCATTGCTGTCATCGGGTGTCTAGATAACCTTCCCTTTCTTTCCTTCTTCATCACTTTTTTTTATTCTATTGTTTATTATTAAAATTAGACTTACTAAACAATGCATTTTAAAATAAAAAGAAGTGTATTAAAAATTATTTGCCACTGCATCCACTTCTAGAACTTGGAAGAAAGATTCCATGAAAGTCCCTATATTTTGCTTCCCAATTCATTATGGTTAACTTCCACTGCTGTCAACCTACTGCTGTTACCCACCTTGTCCCAGACCTCAGTAAAGGAGAGAATGAACGGAGGATCATAAGAAAAGTACTCTTTCTGTTCTTGCCTCATACCTGTATTATCCTTCATTTTCTCCCTGTCCTCATCAACATGGTCCTCCTTCTTCTCTTCTTTTCCTACTTGCTCAGTATCCTTTGCAGTATTTAATTCTGCTTGACTTCTGCCAAGCCTGACTTCTCCTCCACAGTCTTTTGCCTTGAGGACGTAACTTCTTTGCTAACAGTCATTGTCTCCCAGAGGTATGGTGCTTATTCCCAACGTCCTTTTAGAAGGCCTTAATCACACAAGTCACTCTGTAGTCGTTTTGCTACAAATGCCTCGTTCCCACAGGCAGAAACCACCACTTTTGAATCCATTAGGTCTTCATCCAGCTGACATTTCTAGGTAACTCCTTTGCTTTATAGACATTTGCACTCTTGGAATTGAATTACAGGTTTTCTACTGTTTATTTTTCCATTACTTTAACCAAAACAAAGTTCTTCCCTTGGCCTCCGCCCTCTGTATCTGTTACACCAGGGTATTTCTCCCAACAACCACAAACACTTTTCTGCCCATGACTCCTGAATCTCCCTCCCGTTCTTTCTCACCGTCCTGACTTAGATCTCCGGATGGTTCATCGCCAGTCCGACAAAACAAAACCGAGCTGGTAGCATGGCGTCTTGGTATCTTTCATCTTCTTTCCTCTCTTATCATCAGTAACAAACAGCTCAGAGCTTCGATGCGAAAACCACCTGGCATTATCCCCTTCTGCTGAGCTCTCAACAGCAAAACCAGAAGCTGGTAAAACACGTTTATGCCAGTGAGCTCTTTGCAAACTTTCTCTTACGTGTTCCTTGCAAACTGCCTTTTATTGGCATTTGTTCTGGGAAATGTTACGGGATACGTGATCTAGAAGCTTGCTCATAAACCAGTCCTACATCTACTCTCTTTAATGGGAACTGGTGCAGAATATGAATTTGTTAACTACCAGAAAATTATGCCGGCATGGGTTTAGAAACCTCTAAAACTGTGATTTCCAGCTTGTTCCTGAGGAATGTTTTTTGAAAGAACCAGGTGACCCAGTCTGTCCTGAACTTAGAGGCTCTGTACAGCTACAGAGCAACTGCTCACAGGACAACTCTACTAAATTCAGGTAGGACCATCTTCTTCTTTTGTGTCTACAGGTGGCTCCTTCTCTATGGTCCTCTTGTCCACATCCAGCTCCCAGGAACTATAACATGAATCCTCAGGTATACACGGTGTCCTCACTTTTGTTTAAAAACTAACTTCACTAAAAGGGTGAATAAAAAGAAGCACCCCTGTCAAAGCCAAGAACAAATCAGTACCCTTCTTTTGCAGTCATCTTCTAGGGAAACCAAGTCTATTTTTTAAACAAATACTCATCTGCCTTTCTAATCTTTCACACATATTTGATTGGTTTCTGTTGTGCTTTATAAGGGCAGCTGCTCATGCCCATTTACACAAGCAATTTGCTGATGTGTCTGAACATGCCTGAAGTAATTTTTTTTTTTTAATTGCGGTATACAGTATACAATTTCTTTTTTTTTACTCTTGAGAAATAAGCAGCAAAATCAAAGAATCTCACAGTAAGTTGTTTTGTTTTCTAATGACTCAAGCCTTTTTATGGATTCACTTTTGGAGTCATCATCCAATGTGGCCAGCAGCAAAATGAAAATAATTTGCCACAGCCTACCACCTACCATAAACAGGATGAATAATTAGTTGGGGTGGCTTCAGTAATTAAAAAAAAAAGAAGAAAAAAGCTAAAGACTACATCTGAAGTTGGAAATAACTCACAGTCAAGGAAAAAAAACCCCTCTTCTAAATCACCTCTAGAATTATAAACAAAAATGATCATTTCTTGGTTTTGGTAAAAGGGATATGGTATTCTTCACGACTTTTTCATGCAAAAGCCGCAATCCTGCAGCAAGGGAGAGGCTGGAGAACCTCTACTGAAGTGAACGAGACTTTTGGATGGATACAAGACCACACATGGGGATTCTACTGCAGGATCGGGGCCAATATGTTACACCGAAGAAGAACAATCAGGAAAGGGATATGAATCATACCCGAGACAGTATCTTCATTAAAATATATTCACCATTTTAAAAGGCATTGAAAACCAGTCCTCCAGCTCTTATCATTTAAAAGACTACAGAACAGAAAAATGTGCGTATGTATACACGCACACAAAGATTTATGAAAGCTGTAAAGATCACTGGAATTCCTGAAGCGCACCTCGGCAGCCTCGGAGAAGAGCAAGATCATTTTTCATTACTCTGCCTCCTCACTTAGGTGGTCTATTGATCATATCAAGAACAGATTTCACCATTACACGCTCCTTCCCGTCTTACAGCAAGAGTTGGATTGACACCCAGAGCGACAATTCTGTTAACGCGCGGTTAAACACCGTTTTCCTCCACCAAGTGCTTCGCTGTAAAATAACTGAGATACCCATTAGTCCTGCAATAAACACGGACAGCCCAGACTCTGTTGTTTCATCTTCCTGAACGGTGGTTTGCCCTTCTATGTTTTTCTCCCCCAAGTATCACTTTTTCCCTCCTCTTTTAATTCCACAATAAGTTCTCCTCGGGAGCTTTCTGTTAAATAAGCAACGTCTCGCAGGGTAACCAACACCGCCCACAGCTGTGCCCCACAATAGCCCCATGCTGCTTGCATTACGTCTTTTGGAGGATTTGGTCACGGTGCCTTAACTGCTCCAAACACTGCTCTTATTCATAAAAACGTGCGGAAGGAGGGGCTTCCAGCAGGATTCCTTTACCTGTTTCCCCACCACAAAACAGTGAAATAAATGGAATGGGTCATGAGCTACTTGGCTGGTAATGCAAACCTACGGCTCGACAAGTCAATAAAAAGCCAATCCTTTCCTCCCCAGCCACACGTAGGGAGCCAAGGCTAGAGGCAAACAATTTGGATAGGCCTACACAGGGAGGTTAATGAACCCCATTATTCAGCTATTGTGGGCAAACACTCTGAAGACGGTAATCTAAATTATCGAAGTCTGAGTAGCTCTCCACTAAATAGCACCCAAAGTTCAAAAGTTGCTTCACACGGTCGGATTTATCCGTGCAAGAACAACCCTAGGAAAAATTAAAGCTCCTGAATATCCACCCAAGATGATACTGTAGAGATAAGATGCCTTCTTGGAAACTACACAGGGCAGAATTCTGATTTAATGGAAGCTAGTAGTGAAGTCCCATCTTAGATGTCCAGTTTTTCTTCCACAACTCAAACAGGAGTTTTGAAAAAAATACATATTCATGTTACAGCAGCAACTACAGATCCCCAGGGAGCTTGGGAGAACAGCAACACAGTCCTTGTTTACTTTCTTGTAGGTCAATAAAAAGCTATTGGTGGATTTGCTAATACCTTCTTCTTCTCCCTTGGGGCCATTAGCTTTATAAAATCTGGCTGTGTATGCGTGTGCAGTTTTCCCAAGAAAATTCAATCTCTGGAGAGCTTGTGGCTCAAGTATTACGTAAATTAATATTATTGCAGATAAAGATCCATCATTTAGGCATCTGTATTTTTTCAAGAACGTTACCCTATAATTAACTTGGTGGTAACTCTGCATGTGGCAGGTTAGATAATAAAGTTTTACAGAATTTAGAAAAAATACGAATAAAGATCTTCTCTTGTCCACCTGTGGTTGCACTTCAAATAATGAATTTCTAAGAGCAAGCAGCAGTGATGTCCCAAATCATGTAAATTTATGAAAAAGGAACTCCTCCAATAGTCCAGCTGTGTTTCAGGTAGGGTAAGAGCTCCAACAAGGAGATTTTCTCAAGCTGCATTCCCTCTCAGGCTTCCATTTTTCCAGACACATGTGACTTGGCCAGTTTACAAAAATACGTGCTATGAGCACCTTACTGTGGCAGAAGTTCTCAGATGGATGATCACAGAAATTCAGTGTAATAAACCAGAGAGCAATAGAACCATAGAACCACAGAACGCGTTGGGCTGGAAGGGACCTTTAAAGGTCATCTAGTCCAACCCCCCTGCAGTGAGCAGGGACAGGTTAGTTCCTAGGTCCTAAAACTATGCTTCACATCTACCGGTCACAAAATAATTTGCCACTTGATTTTGAGAATCCCTAAAAAGCGTGTCAGCTATCACGCAGCTGAGGGAGCCTCCAACGGAAGGGAAGTCAGGTCGTGGGACTGGTCATGTCCTACCAAGCCATAAAAAGCCTTAGTGGAGTCCATTAAAGATCTGGATAACAAAACCTTTTCTAGCCCTTTTAGGATTTTATTTTACAATCCACAGGTTATTTAATATACATTTTTTAGAGTCACAGACATATCTAAGCATGTGTGCCATCTGGTTTTGGAGAAAATTGCCTACCTACTCACTTTAAAAATATGTAAGACAAGGGGCAACTTCATTAGAGCAGCAGGTCAGGTTTACAAGTTAAACATTGTTAAAATACCCGTCTTTCCCCTTCTTGTGTCCAGTTTCCAAGTTTGCTGCTGATAGCAGAGCTATGATACAATGCGGTACGAGTCTGGAGCAAAAGTCTGAAATTTTAAGGTAAATCTGGAGACCCGATTTTACAAAAGAAATATAACAGCACCCAGTGAGTGGTATTCTGCTTTTTGGTCTGGCACTAGCACCAGAAGCTATATGTTTTTTTCTTAAAAGCTGTATTTAAATGTAGAAGAAATTTATCTGAAGTATCAAAAATTACAGCATGTACTTTTCCTGAAGTTTATGTCAACTGCGGTAGTAGCTGGAATGTCAACACGTTTCATCAGCTCACATGGATGAAAAATTATCAAGCTTAAGAAAAATAACTAGACAAAACGAAACCATGATGCAATTGAATAAAAGTATTAAATTCTGCTCATAATTTGAAGTTGATTTTAAATTTAAAAGTCTATACTAACTGGTTTTTTGTTTGTTTTTATAAAAGAAGATAGCATCTCTAGTTCCTTCCTATACTAACTCAGTTAGCAATCTACCTTGATAACACTGGAGTGGAAAAAACCCCAGTGAAAATCCCTTCCAACATATCATTCAAATCATATCTAAAAAGGTGGTCATAAATATTTTAGAAGCCAAGCAAACCAATAAGAGCTGGGCCCATTAAGGATAAGATCTTTTACAACAAATTAAATAAAACAATTTATTGAAGCCTGGACTTGAGATAAACTAGATTTACTAGCTGACCTTTTATTCATTTAAAGAACAAAATTAGCTCTAATTGCATTAGAATGGAATCCAGTAAATTTCTTCTAATGTGGCATCCATGCAAGTATTGCTGTAATTGTTTACAACAAAGATGGAAATGCTTTGATTATAATCTACTTTCTTCTTGTTTTACTGTGCAGTTAAAAACCTTGCAAAAAAAAACCCCTAAAGTACAACAGTTTTTCCAATATTGGTTCATCAATCCTTCGGTGATGGTACATTTTCGTGTCTATTAAGCTAACGTTATTAATAGCTGTCTCTTTTGAGCTGATGTGTGTCGTAAGAATATTTGCACAGCAGACAAGCTCAAACGCAGGAATCCAGAAGGAATACGCACTCACAGAAACAAGAAAAGAGACTTTTCTGCCACTATCACCGCTGCTTTGTCTGTTGGTCCAGGCAGGGGAGACAAGAAGTGAAATTACGGAGAATAAACTGCAAATGGCTACACTGCAAAGACATTTTCCTCACCACTGCTGCCTTATTTAAGTAACCTGGTGTTGCTCTTGCTGTGCCGTGTTGTGGTGCGACGCAAATCTCCATTTCAAGCACCTGACACGTTTTCTTCAGACACCTGAAAGGCTTTGTGGCCTCACCTAGATCAGTAAGGATGTTTTATATTAAGTTTCTCCCAAACAAACCAACCTCCAGTTGAACAGATACTTAAGTATTTCCAAAAGCCTCCAAAGAGCTCTTCCCTCTCCCAGAGGAAACTGAAATAACTTATGACACCATCTGGTTTTAACTCCTCGAATTCTATGAAACCCTCCAAATTTTTCTTACACCTTCCCACAGGTTCGCATGGCAAGGTTTCCATAGTGAAGGAGTTACAGGGGTGGTTTCTGTGAGAAGCTGCTAGAAGCTTCTGCTATGTCCAATAGAGCCAATGCCACTGGCTCCAGCTGCTGGCCAAAGCCGAGCCCATCCGTGATGCTGGGAGCACCTCTGGGATAATATATTTAAGGTGAAAAAGCCAATTACTGCACATTTGCAGCTGGAGAGAGGAGTGAGAATATATAAGAGAAACAACCCTGCAGACACCAAGGTGAGTGAAGGAGCAGGGGGAGGAGGCACTCCAGATATCTGAGCAGATTCCGCTGTGAGGACCCCACGTCAGAGCAGGTGGATGCCTAAAGGAGGCTGTGACCCTGTGGGAAGCTGGTGCTGGAGTAGGCTTCTGGCAGGACCTGTGGATGCTGTGAGAGAAGCCCAGGCTGGAGCAGGTTTTCTGGCAGGACTTGTGACCCTGTGGGGGCCTCATGCTGGAGCAGCCTGTTTCTGAAGGACTGCACCCCACGGAAAGGAGCCATGCGGGAGCAGTTCATGAAGAACTGTAGCTCATGGGAAGGACCCACATTAGAATCATAGAATCTTATCAGCTGGAACAGACCTAGAAGATCATCGAGTCCAGCCTTTGTCCCAGACCTATCAACCGGCTAAACGATGTCCCCCAACGCAGCATCCACCCGTCTCTTAAACGCTTCCAGGGACTCTCCCTGGGCAGCCTGTTCCAATGCCTGACAACCCTCTCAGTAAAGAAATTTTTCCTAATATCTAACCTGAACCTCTCCTGGTGCAACTTAAATCCGTTTCCCCTCGTCCTATCACTCTCCACTAGGGAGAAGAGCCCAACTCCCACCTCTCCACAACCTCCTGTCAGGCAGCTGTAGAGAGCGATGAGGCTTCCCCTCAATCTCCTCTTCTCCAGGCTAAACAGCCCCAGATCCTTCAGCCTTCCCTCATAAGACTTGTGTTCCAAGCCTTTTACCAGCTTGGCAGCCATCTCTGTACCCTCTCCAGCACCTCAATGTCCCTCTTGTAGTGAGGGGCCCAAAACTGGATGGACCACTCAAGGTGGGGCCTCACCAAAGCCAAGTACAGGGGCACGATCACCTCCCTGCTCCTGCTGACAACACCATTCCCCACATTAGAGAAGTTTGTGCAGGACTGTCTCCTGTGAGAGGGACCCCAAGCTGGAGCAGCGGAAGAATGTGAGGAGTCCTTCCCCTGAGAAGAAAGGAGCGGCAGAGAAAACATCTCATGAACTGACCACAACCTCCACGCCCCGTCCCTCTGCACTGCTTGGAGGGAGGATGTAGAGAAAATCAGGAGTAAAGCTGAGCCTGGGAAGAAGGGAGGGGTGGGGGGAAGGTGTTTTTAAGATTTCATTTTATTTATTCATTCAATTTATGGTAATAAATTAAACTAATTTCCCCAAATGGAGTCTGTTTTTAACCATGGTGGTAACTGCTGAGTGATCTTTCCCTGTCCTTACCTCGACCCATGAGCCTCCTGTCATATTTCCTCTCCCTTGTCCAGCTAAGGAGGGGAGTGACAGAGCAGCTGTGGTGGGCACCTTGTGTCCAGCCAGAGTCAACACCCTACAATGGCAATTTATGGTCTTGTCAAACAATTCCATACAGGTAAACTCCAAAGACACACTAACTGAAACACAACTTTTCGTATGGTAATCGCCAGATATTCAGAACAGATGAAACATAAGTTTAACTTTCTCTTACCATATCATGCCATAAAAGCTTTTGTTTCTGTCCGCTACAAGCTATTTGAAAGGTTTATGATCCTACTCTGGTATGACTTCAGAGGTCCGAGCCACACACATGCCTATGTAATGCTTTGCCTCAGAGCCATACCAGTCCTCTTCATAACGATCACAACACGTGAAAATTAAAATATGCTCTTAGTTTAGGCTGAACATTAATTGTTGAGGATGAAAGCAAAAGTGTTACTTAGAGTACCACAGCTCAACTGTGGGCCCTGCTGCATTAGATATTGACATTAGAAACACAAAACAGTTCCCAGACCCACATGGTGTGAACTGTATTTACTTGTGTTAATGGCATTTTTTTTCCTGGATTTTGCCTTGGAAAAAAATGACAAATCTTAAAAGCTATTACATAGCTCCCTAAGTTTCCCATCAGCCAGAAGGTGCTACTGGGTGATACAGTCACTACACCCGGGCAACTTTAGGGTGCCAGCACGGTGGGCAGTGAGGAGGTGCGTAAGGTAGAAAAGGGATATCAGTAAGCAAATAGAGATGGAATACTAATGACTTGAACCCTGCTTGGTCACGCATCCTAAAGCAATCTCAGGAATGAGTGTGATGTGGGGAAGATGAAGTTCTCCTCCTAGACCCACACAGATGCTGCAGAGAGCTGCAGCACGAGCCCTGTTTAGCATTTCCTACCAGCTGCCTCTAGGACTTCCCCAACCCTGAAGATCTCAGCCTTGGGGTTTAAATCTCTCCTAATTTCTCTAGAAACTCTGAACTAAGTCAGCTTTCTGTATGTCCCATCCTGGGGCCGCGGTTTAAACTCTAGGCTCCCCCATGCTAAGGATCACAACACCTGAGGTCCTCAGTTGGAGGTACTGAAGATGCGCAGAAGAAACTGGGAGGGAAGCGAGTTTCCCAAAATGCCATAAAATATGTCAGTATCTCTGAGCTTCTTCAGACTGGCAGGGCTGCTGATGACGTACCCATATGATTTGTAGCAAGCAGAAGGAGTCTGAAGTCCCCTCTGAAAATGTGTGTGGGTATGAGAAAGACTGGGGTGAGGTAAGATGGGAAGCAAAGTCAACTCAGGTGCTAAAATACAGCCTCAGAACTTCAGAAGTTCTGCCTTGAAAACATGACTTCATTTTCCCCATATAAACACTTGCATTGTCCTTGAAAAAGAGGAGTTTAAAGGTATCCACAGCCCCTCAAGGAGAAAAATAGCTTTGTGGGCTTTAAAAGGATCGTCTGTTCACTTGTGCACATTCAAATTTGCACAGCACAGAGACAACTGTTCTGAGAAAGTTGGAGCTTTCGTACAGCAATCTCAAGCACCGAAATTCTAGATCACACTCAAATATTGTGAAAGGAAGAAAGCGGAAACGGTTGAAGAGCAGGAAAAAGCCCTGATATTTGGGGTGGGGGTGTTTCATAGAAACCACGAAATGACTGAAGTCATGTAGCAACTTCAAACCAGTAAAAGTCACGGTTACCTACCGAGGAGGAGTAAGACAGCACAAAAAGAACAATCATCAAAGATGTCATTTAACTTATAAAGCGGAAAAACTAACGATTAGGAGATAGAGTTCAGAACGGCTATAAAAGAGAAACAATTACATCAGCGATATTTAACGTGATGAATGGAAATAAAAAATCTGTTTGGTGCTCACGTTTACCATCAAACATGAAAGTGCGCTCTGCACGGTGAAAAACCTGATTAAAAGAAACCCTTCACGTACAACACAGGACCAGCCTAAAAGGCCCAGTGAGGCCCGGCTTCCCCAGCCTCTCCAGCCACCTGTTTATGCTGTGTGATCTCAGGATAGGGATCATCCTATTTACACTCATACAGTACAAAGTAACTACTATTTGTACAGCAGCACCCAATAATTAGGGAGCTAATGAACCAACATTTGAAATGTGTTAGGTACACTCATGAATAACCATCAACAGTTATAATAAAACAGACACCTATAAAGGAATTTCAGCTGTTACGTTTTAAAGCATAAGGCAACTGCCAGCTGAAGAGCGTTACGAAATTTAGCTGTAGGTTACACTAGGGATAACCACCCATTATGGAAACCTCACTAAATGTCACTGGAGGCATCACATGAGTCTAGATGGAGTCTTGCAATCCACGCCCTAGAAAGGCAAGGAGTGAGAAACACAGCCGAATGGACAGAAGATGATGGCTCCCACTCCAAGAGCAGAAGAAAAAGGGTAAAAACGTTCACAAAGTTTCTGTTGGTAAGTGCTCTGAGCTTCCATTAGAACAGTCGAAAGATGTCATAGCTGTATGTATGTCATTTGCCACTGATTTTTAAGCATTTCCCATTGAAAATAAGAGGTACCACAAGTGACAGGGGATGAACTGTGGTAAGGATCCACCACGCAGGTGGATTTATTTGTACTTACATCTTGTCTTGCCCTGCACCCACTCTTAACGTCAGCCGAGGAATAACCGGTGATGGAGCCGGAACAACTGGTTCCACCTTTATCTGTACAAGGGAACACAATCATCAATCAAAGACTGCAAGCAGACTCCCAAAATATATGAATTACATGAAGTTAACCAAAGAGAGTACATAGGCTTAATGAGACAGACCTGTGACAGACTGATCACCGCTCGCTCACGCTTTGTGCTGTGGTCAAGAGTTTGTTGGGAGCTCCCAACCACAGCAAATCAGAAATATGAATTCTAGACTAAGAATTTAATTTGGAATTTCACTGGATTTTTACTTGCTCATACACTTTGTTAGCAAGTCTTCCTGATTTAGTATTTTTCCAGACACACAAACCCACCCAGTATGTTTCTAAACAACGACATGAAATGCTTTGACCTCAGTACTGAAACCTGGTAGGTACCCATCGGTGTGTGCATTTTTTCCCTGATATTTAAATTTGATTATTTCTCAGGTTGACTACACAAATGTACTGTGACCCTCTCGAAAGATTAGACACAAAAGAAGCACACAAACCCCAAGCACCAACACTGAATAGTTTAAGAAAGTGCTTATCCACATCGCTATAACAGAATCACTGCTTTTTAATGCAATTAAGCTGAGGTTTCTAACGGCTATTTTTCACATGGCCTGATTTCCAACATCAGTATCCAGTGGAGTTTAGACCACTTGATTATGTCCTTAAATTCTTTGAACCAGTATCTGTCAAAATTACCAACTCCCATTGAGCTACTGCTTTGTAAATCCCGTATAGAATCATCTCCGATTTAACAGCTGACACTGTAATGAATCTCCACACATAAATCGCTCAACTCACACCCATATCTACAAGAAGTGTACATACATTATATATATATTTAGAAAGAGAGGGAGACTGATCTCATTTTGAGCTGTATTTCATGAAACAACTACTTAGCTGAATTGGGTCCAGGAACTTAAGCAAAAATAGAACTTACGTAAAAATAGTGCGCGTACGCTCAACTGAAACCCAGAGCAACTCTCAGCTGGAGAAATCTGTTTTAAAAAGCTTTCATAAGGAAAGGGAGGGCAAACAATCATTTCAAAGCACAGAGAGCAGCGCAGGAGACACCAGGCTGGAGCGAGAGGACTCAGTTAGGACTTACATTGAGGAACAGTAGTGACAAAGTCTCGTGCCACACACCTTGCCCAAGGAATCAGAGCTGCTCACTCGGAGATGTCTCCTCCAGAAAGAGGAAGGCTGCAGCCTGAGGAGGATTTCTGTTTTGACACAGTGAACCATGCTTTTCAGTAAAGCTCTCCATGGATATGTATTAGCCTACTCCACAGGCCTCTCTCAACACTTTTGTTCATAGAACACAACTTTTTGTTATTCCACTACCCTGGAGCGTTGCAAGAGCTTTTGTCCTCTGGAGCTCCTAATGCCTGCAACCATTTCACTGCCTCGTAACTGCCTTCCTGGCATCTTAACCTGTGGCATCGAACACTGGCTAAGGGAAACGGGATTGAACCCTGGTACAGGAGGCTCAGACACATGGCTCTGAACCAATTATCTCACCTCTTTTCCTGCAGGTTTCTCCTCCTTCCACACTGCCTGTTTTGAGTACAAAGCTTCCTAGGCCAGGCACTGCTGCTTGGCTTCCAGCACACAGCACAGAAAGAAGCCCACGTCATCGTCCTTTCTATAAAGGTCCTTTGCATTATTATTACCTGCATACCAGCAAAGATGTTCTAAACAGCAGTGGTGTGGGCTCATGCGGGCACAAGAAAAGCACATAAAACATTTCTTTATGCCCAGCTACCAACATCGCAGTCTGTCGGGAGAGGAAAGCTCAGCTCCAAAACAATCCTGAATATTGACTTTCGAAACGAGAGGGAGCATCTTCCTACAGCACGGGTTTGTGTGTAGGGTTTGTCTGCCTGGAGCAGAGAGAAAATTCAGGAGCATTCACAGGAATAACCTGCACAGCTTGGTCTTCCTCTACGTGGATGACTGGATTTTGATTCAGGAGTAAGGGCAGTTTATTTTGGGGCAGGTCTGGCAAGCCCTGCCCCGATGCAAGGTCAGCTCCACTGCTCCCGAAGCAGTTCCTCAACTACTTTAGTTTAGGGCTCAGCGTATTAAGGTTAGCTGAAATTGGGTCAGCAGCCGCTTCCGTGAGCTGCTCAGTCCCTCCTCCAGCACACCCGGTAATCTCCCTAGTACAAGTGGGGTGTAACTGCTTCAAGCTGTAGTACACGCAAGGGAGCATCCCAGCTCACCGGCTCCTTTTCTGGCTCCAAGGGCAGCACCCCAACACTTACAGGGGAGCATAGAGCTGCAGGCAAGCCCAGAGCAAACGCTCCTCTTCCTCAGTGCCACCAGTGAATGCTTACAGCACGCAGCCTTCAGCTTCTGCTTTCTGCCGTTTCCATGTTTCCCAACAGCTCGGGGCAAAATTTTCGGGAAAACTTGATAAAAAGCTTCAATTCCCCAACAGGATGGGAAGGACACTTAGGTAATTACTCCAACAATACTCAAAAATGGAAATGTTACCATTGTGTCACTCTTTTGAGGAAGTATAGCAATATTAGAAACAGAAATCTAGTGTTTTCTACCGGCCTTCGAGAGCTGAGGCTGCAGTTAGCCCACAAACTCATCTTCCAGGTTGCGCTTACGCCTCCGACGCAGCCGCGCCGGGGCAGGTTTAAGCATCCGAGTGGTAACTTGATCATTTGCTCTTACAGCACGACTGCTGGCTAAATAAGTAATTGTGTGATCTAAAAGCTAAATTAAGGAAACATGTACTTTTAGGGGTTAAAATGAAAGAGCAGCATTCTGGAGTAATACTGGGAATTGGGGCCAGCAGAAGAGCATTTACAGTGGATTACTAAGCTTCCCAAATCACCAAAGAGGTAAAGTCCAGCAATATAAGACTCCTTTGTAGCTAACTAAAAATACATTGTCAGTGGATTTGTCCAGTTTTATGTATAAGCAATACTTCTTTCACCTGAACTAATACTAGTAGTCATATAAGCCCCTTATTGCCATGTGCTGCATTTTTTTTGCTAATCTTCAAGGATTTAGCTTCTTTGCCACATACCTCAGGGCACCAACTGATAAAGCTCTAACTCTCCATTTTTCCAGGACACCAGCAGTGCGGCCTTGCAAAAAATGAAAATCGCTCAAGAGATTTAAAGGGGAAATTTATTTTTTAAAATCCTGACTTGCAGCAAAGAGGTGGATTTAAAAAAAGCTTATCTATCAAGAATCAGTTTAAATTTTAATTCTATCTGGGGAGTCTTTCAGGCATTCTAGCTTTAAAGTTTATCTTTTGACAGGGACTTTTTGCCAAGGTAATGGGCAGCTTTGTCAATTTAATTTGCCCAAGTTTTTATTACCACTGAACTCCTTTTCCTAATATATATATGTTCAGTCTATACCCAAGCTTTACAAGTTTGTATTTGTTTGTGTGTCTGTTCTATTGCTCTAAAGCAAACCAGATACAGAGATTTACAGAAGAAATGCAAAATCGAATGTACGAAAGCCAAGCAACTAGTCTCTATTTTATAAACACAGGTATTTAACTTCAAAATCTCTGCAGAAATTAGCAATTAACTATTGGCAAAACATCACAGGCATGAGGGGGCAAACAGACAAAACGGGGAATCCGTGGAAGCGTTGCTGCACTCTAAAACCAGACGTTAAATTAACGCAGACGGCTGGACCATCACCCAGGTTCTGCACTGAAAAACCATTTGCCAACTTAAAAGATGTCAAGGTGTGAAACCAGCAGTTCCTTTTCAAGCCCAGCAGGTAGCACGCCAGGGTGCAGTGGCAAAAAAAGGGAAGTGAGGAATGTCTCAAAGCTGAGCTTGTACGAACTCAGCATTACACACAAAGCAGGATGCAAAGAGCATCTTGGTAAAACCAGAACTTAAACGGTGCTTCCTAATGCTAAGGATAGAGATTTAGGAAATCCTGTATCCAAGGTTATCATGTATGAAGACAATCTCTTTCTTTTCTTCTTTTTTTCTTTTTTTTTTTCATCTAACAATTTAATGTATATTATAAGGTGAAGTGACAGAAAATTAGAGCAAACCCTGAATTAGGGGAGCTGTTTCTAACGGGATTTCAAATCTGATAACATGCAAATATGCTGGTTTCATTTCTTAAATATTAAATATATTCTCGAGATTAGGTGATATTGGAAAGAAGAAATTATCTTTGGCTGATGTAAATCAGTAAGAGTTGCAGGAGTGGAAAGAGCTCAATCCACTTGAAAACTAGCTCTCCCCATCTCTCTCTCAAGCATAAGACTCAAAACGAAAGGTGACATTTGAACATTTAGACCATAACTTGCAAACAATTTTCTTACTTCAAACAAACCGGAACAGCAAGGGGGTGATCTTGCTAAGAGAAGATTCAGCAGCTCTTTTGAACATCTGAGATAACCAGTGGACTTGTCTATTTGAAGGCAGTCTGCTCCTCATTTCTATCCACCTGCTAATTTACAGACTGCTACAAGCTTTGAAATAATAGACCTTTAGAAACCAAATTTAAAGTTCATGAACGGCACACGGTTGTTGGCCCTACTAGTGGGAATCTACCGAAGAAAATTCTTGCACTGTATCGCTACGTACATGCATTGTACACGTGCTGTCGTTGAGTCTGAGCCCCAGCTTTTCAAAGGGAAAAGCAAGTGGAAGAAAACCAGACGGACAACCTCAAATTCACAAACTTCCATTATTCTGTCTTCCAAAAAGGTGGGACGAACCCTGAAACTCTTGGGGGATGTCTTCCTTGGAGTCATTCATTTTGAAAAACACCAAACCTGTAATCATGTATCTCCTCAAAGCTCTTACAACAACACTCAGCAACAACTGTAGGAATCCATGTGCATTTTTCAAGCAAGTATGCCACCCCAACTCATCTAAACAGCTTACCTTCTCATGTTTGTGTTTCTCCTTTTCCTTCTCTTTCTTTTCTCTTTCTTTCCTCTCCTTTTCCTTCTCTTTCTTTTCCTTCTCTTTGTCCTTCTCCCTTTCTTTCTTTTTCTTCTTCTCTTTTTTGTCTTTCTTCTTCTCTTTCGGTTTCTCTTTGTCCTCAAAGAGTTTTTCAGGAAGCATTGGAGACAAGGAAGGTAACATGCTGGGAAGCCTCATGGCAGTTGGTGTGCTGAACAAGGGCAAAGACATTTCTTTTGGAGATAACACAAGAGGTGCTGATGGAACCTTTATCTTATCTTCCTTACCCTTATCTTTAAGTTTCTCTTTGTCTTTCTTATCCTTGTCTTTTTTGCCTTTCTCTTTCTCTTTCTTTTTATCTTTATGTTTTTCTCTCTCTTTTTTGGTATTGCCATCTTTCAACTTTACTTTTGTGTCAGCATCCTCAAAGTCCTTTAGTTTGAATTTATAGGGATCAAGATCATCATCTTTGAGTAGTTCCTTCCACTGAAACTTTGCTTCCTTGTTTCCTTCCTTGTCTTTATCCTTCTCCTTGTTCTTCTCCTTCTCCTTGTTTTTCTCCTTGTTCTTCTCCTTATCTTTTTCCTTTTGCTTTTCTTTCTTCTTCATTTTTGTCTTCAGCTCCTTTTTCAATTTCTTCTTCACTTCTACTGATGAAGCCAACTTGGTTTTCTCCTCATAGACTTTGAGAAGAGGTTCTGGCGTTGGCGGCGAAGCAGAAGGAGAGGAGAAATAAGGGAAGTTGGTAGGTGGATTAGAAGGTGTCCCCATGTTTGCTTTTCGAATGACCTCATCAATTGAGTCATCCATTGTCCATGAAATGTCTGAACTTGAAGTCCCACCTGAGGGAGGTATTGGCGTTGCTCCTGCCTTATTAGCATTGTTGGCAGAAACGGAGGGTTTAGGCGTCGTAGTCTCTGAAACAGAAAGTCTTTTAGGACTGGTGAAAATTTCCCCTTCGGATTCGGATCCAGAGGAAAACTCGAAGGGATCCGGCTCTCGTTCTGCACACGCACGAGCGATCACAGCGTCAATCGAGTCATCAATGGTCTTGTCCATTACTGGTCCTTTCTTAGCCTGGTTTTCAATGTTTGGCTTGGCGGCAGGCTCAGGTGGCGTCTGCCCTTGTTTCACTTGAATGTTTTCCTTTCCTATCTTGTCACTTAACGCAGCCAGAGGGGTTCGACTTGGTGGTGTTTCAGGCTTGACAGGAGGTTGGGGAACATGAGCAGGAACCTTTGGACTTTTAGGACTTTTTGGACTCTTGGCTCGACCCGGTGACTTCTTTTCTTTGGATCCAGTTTTTGGTGAACGTATGGGACTTCCAGTTACCACTGGTGAAGGCGTAGTTTTAGGTGATTTTGTCTTCTGGCCCGGAGAACTTGTTTTGGACTTTGTTTTGGGTACAAACGGCTTTGCTTCTAAAGTTTTGGGGGCTGGCACTTGCGATTTTGCAATGGGAGCCAACATCGGTGGTTCTGGTGAAGGAGGGGCTAAGTCTGTACTGTCCTGAACATGAACTGGGGAGAGCATCGGTGGTACTTTTTGAGTGTTGATTGAGCTAAGAGGCTCACGCGGTTCCAAAGCTCCATCCAAGGTGTCCCCTTTGGAAACAGAGAGCTTTGGCCGTTTCACAGGAGGAAATTCCTCAGCATCAGGACTTTCTAAGGGTCTCTTGCTCAAGTAGTTCTCATCATTAATTGCCTCATCCTCTTCCATGTCTCCCTCTTCTTCCAGCGGCACCTGCATGGCCTCTGCAGATGTACCTCCATCGGTGGGCACTTGCTCCTCTTCCTCTTCTGCAACAAAGAACATTTTAAAAAAAAAGCATTAGAAGAATTAAAAATGTGTTTTACAGAAAAAAACGAGCATCAGACCAGATGCGCACACGTATCTCGGAGATCTCAGAGAACCGGCCACCTCACAGCTTCCTGCTGCTGTGCTCAGAAAACGTGGCATCTCCTCCGTCCTGCATCAGCCACCAGCACGACCGCGATGCTGCTGCAAAGCATAAAAAATAAAATTCACTGGAGTTAGCTGCCTTGTCTATGTACCACTGTCTCTGATAGCATCTGCAGGGTTTGCTGCACATTGATGCTATCTGTTACGAATGCAGGGGAACGCCGCAGCGTGCGTGCGTGTTGGTTCGGATCAGCAGCAGCCTCTGAAAGGCACCTGCCCCCCAGCGTCGCTCACTGCTCTTTCGTTTGAATCTCGGAGCAACCCTGCAGTGCACAACCCTGGAGTGCACACGGTGGCTTCCTGCTGTAGCGAAACTAAAATGAAATTGGTTGCCAGAGGAATGCACCTAACATGCTCCAGTTGCAAGCGGGCATTTGGGCTACGAGACCAAGAAAGCAGCTTTTGAAAATAAGATGAACTTGAAATGTGCAGAGTGTGGACATCAGGCATCGACTGTTTCAAGTCAGTGTGGACACCACCTGTGTGACTGTTCAATTTTTTTTTGTTTAATATCTACATGTCACACCACATTCAGTCACAGGCATGTGGTGCAGAGAGAGGAGAAAATTCACTTGAGGTCTCCTAGCAAATCCACGGCAGGTTTGAGAAGAGAACCTCTGATCTCCCCAAGCACAGTCAAGCACTTTATCCTCTTGGATACACTTCCTCACTTTCAAAATGGAATTATTCAAGCAGGAAAAAGGATTCTTAGTTTGGAATAAGAACGAGCACACTGGCATTAACCTGACACATTTATATTCGCTGTAATTACATCATTACACCTGTGCTGGCGAACATTCCTGTGTAGACAACCTCATTTCACTTTACCCCATGTCTCTGTTTACCCACCTGCAAAACCACACAATATCTTGTCTAGTGGGGTGTCTGCTGGAAGATATCAAGTGCCCCAAGATTTTCACGAGAAATACATAGTAAAAATATATGTATTATGACAGTGGATAAAGCCCAACTTCTTAAGGAGCAGGTGCTTTTAAAGAAGCAAACACCGAGAAGCTTATAATGTAACACTAACGCAATTTAAAGCTTTGTAAGGCAGCACCTTTCTGAAATATCTCTTTCCGAGGCATTTGTTTTCAGCTTTTTCTGTGCTGGTGTTTCTCTACCGTAATGTGTCAATGCTCTGATTTAGGAGAGTTGAGTCAAGAGCCCTGGGCTGCAGCACAAATCTTGCCAGCATCACAAATTAAGTAAAATGAGCTAGCAACTCTGGCTTTTGCCAGGGCCCCGAGGATTTACAGCAGCCAGCCCAGAGAGGAGACTTTGCCTGAGGATAAAGTCTTAGCCTTCCGTGAAAAACAGAAATGTTAGGGAGTTAAGTTTTGCCTGGCTGGGCACTGACATTAAATTTTTGAAATTGCAAAGTTAGAGTATAACTGAGAAATCACTGTGGACCCAGCCTGCACCTGCTCAGAGGGGGGAAAAAAATCTGCTTCCAGATAATTTCAAACTCTGCTTAAGCTGTTGCAGAAATCAGGTGCCTTCATCTGCTCAAAACTGTTTTGGGGATGAAGACTTAGCCTTCATCATCAGATGTCATACAGCACTGGCTGCTCCCAAGCAACTCCCTCCCAAGCTTGTTCAACCTAGTTCACCACTCAGAGTATTTTTTCATTAAAAATTTTAAAGAGCAATAAAACCTAAAACAAGCATGATACTTAAAAATCGTGATTTAGAGGTCTTCTGCCTTGGTAGAAGTCACGCAGACTTTAGAGATAGCAACATAAACCATTTTAATATAAAAACCACGAGGACAAAAAAAGTCAATAAAGGGGAAGAGAAACTACTGCGACGTGCAGTAAAAAAAATTAGACTTACTAGAAAAGTCAGAATATTTATCTACTAAAGATTTCTGCCTGGTGTCCGCTTAAACAGCCACTGCGTTACAGCGTATCTCAGGGAAACGCACTGCAATATTTCATATTTTTGTAACTGCTTCCCAGCCCAAGGTGCTTCTCTTGTTTTACCTACTCAGGATTGCAGAATACCAGCAGCTGCTGGATCAAAGGCAAACAAACCGTTTCAGAGGAGGTTTGGAGAGTGAGGACTGGAGTTTTGTGCACTAAAAAAAAAAAAGAGCAATGCTTATTTTTTTTTTAATAAGGCCAAGTAAAGTTTGCAGCGGGCCCACGAAGTTTCTGTGATCTTGTGTGGGGGTGCCAGGGAAGGGCAGAAAAGGTTAAAGTGCAGTTTGTAGAGGTGAGACTAGAAATCGGGGTGTCTTGGCTCCAGCTTTCATGCACATTCCTGCAAGCCACAAAGACAACTTAGCAAGGAAGCAGAAGCAATATCATCCCTTTTATACGGCCTTGGATTCCCCAAAACATCTGGAAAAAATTGCCTGGGTCAGTCCTCAACAATCCAGGGACTAAGGAAGTTCACGAGCACTTAACTACTGACACACATTCACCACTTTTCAGACACGCTCAGATGACAATCTGGAATCCTATCGTGGTCAAACGAAACCCAAATTTCTCTTGGAACGAGGCCACGGGCTGATTCTCAGCAAGGACTGGTTTTCTGCCAGGCAGCAGCTTTCAAACCTGAGCCACCGCAGCTGTGGTAGAAAACAATAAAGCACTTTTTTTTTTTTTTTTTGGGGGGGGCGGGTGGTTAATTAGAGAAAGTGAAATCTCTGTCTCGCATTCAAGAGCTACAGGCCTTTTCTCCTCTGGAAGGATTCGCATTGGAGCGGGAACCAAATATGGGGAAAACATCAGCTTTTAAGCCCAATCTGCTTGGTTTGGCGACGGGCATTTAAAACCACGCGACCACTTTTTCACCTCTGTCCATGTCATTCGCTACCCAACGCTTCTTGAGGCGCAATCCTTTGTGCACGGGATTCTTTTTTAACTCTCTTTACTGCCTCCTCTCCCTATCTCCGGCCACCTTATTAATGATCCGACTCTTGAGTTAGCATCTATAGGTCAAATGGATATCACCTCGGCCATCTGCCCTAATAACTCTCTCCTGTAATGAAAGGAGACTCGAGCTGTTTGGGAGGTTTCTCAAGATAACAGATACATTATTTTTTGGGGGCCGTTGTTAGAGAAGTCGGTGCCGGATCAATATTAATGCTCACATTACTAAAGCCATACAGAGCAATTGTTTATTATGTCAGCAGAGCCCAAGTTCAGCCGACGCACAAGTCACAGGAGGGATGAGTTGAGCTGTCGCGGCACAGCCCCAAAGGTGAATTTGCCCATCGTTGACATAAAACAAGCTGAGAGCTGCTGCTTACGAGAAAACGGGTTGTTAAGACAGCCTGTTCTCACTGGAGCATATTAGGATGTGTAACACCGCCTGTGCCTACCTAAAGAGGCAAGTTCTTGCCTTTCACGAACGGGTGATTTTGTAGTTAAGGGAGGAAGGAATCCACTCCCCTCTTGACACGGCTCTGCGGCGTGATCTCGGGCGAGTCACACTACGCTGTCTTCCCATCTGACAAGTGATGATAATTTCATCTCGCGGAGGTGCTGCAAGAAGCTGAACCTGGTAAGCACACAGCTCCTCGGGATAGAAAGCACTAGAATCCCAAATGCAAGCTGTGGGGATCTGTCAGCGCTTCCAAATGCTGGCAAATTTCTTCAGCTGAACAGTTCAGACAAGAAACTGAAAGTCCTTCACCTTTTAAAGGAAAAACGACTTCGGAAACACAAAATGTCTTTCTTGGTTCATCATGTCCCTCTAGTGCAGCGGGGACTCCAAAACCAAAGGCTCATTGAATATATAGCTTCTGAATTTGGCCACAGCTCAGCTGCAGGACAGCAAACCTCAACACTTCAGTAATGAACTTCCAAGTTCACAATGATCGAGGGGCGATTTGTCCTTAAAACTGACACAGGGGTACGAAGGAACAGAAATTCTACCTTTATTGCAGAAAAAGAAGTGCAATCACCCGTACGAGGCTATCGTGATCTCCTGGCTGCCTCCTTACAGGAGGCTGCACACATTGCCCTTCGACAACAGGTCAGGTGAAAGTGAAGGCAGGAAAAGATGCAAAACTCATCTCATTGAAGAGAAAGGCACCTATGTATTGGCATTCTTCAAGCAAGAAACACTATTTTATATATATACATATATATTTAAAAAAAATCACCTTCTTGGTCATTACCCAACTTTTTACTCGGTAGTTTCAAAGACAGCAGCGTCCCCATGTGTTGCCTGATTTAGTTCAGAGGTGTCCCTGCCCATGACAGGGAGGTTGGATTAAAATGATCTTTAAGGTCCCTTCCAGCCTAGGCTCTTCTATGATTTCTATGACATAAGAACTTAGTTTGATAATGTCCTAGAGAACACGGCACAGGTTGGAACAGACAAGATCACTCCTCAGCTCCTGGCCCTGCCAAAAGCTTCTGTTGGCTGGTATTTAAGCAAAATTTCAGTCTCTCTTCTGGAAACTGGATTCATATTTCCCTATCTTGCAGGGTGGTGATAGGATAAAACTATCTGGCTAAGATGCGGAGGTTGAAGAATAAACCACTACTCCTTTGGTCCAGGATGAAGCAGAGCCAGACATGGTGGCCTCAAGCTGGGCACCACTTGCTGAAGAAATCCTCAGTTAGTACCCAGCGGCCTCCTATCTCTAGTGCAATGGCCAGTGCATTAATTACATAAAACTCCGGCAGGTAACAGTTCCTGTGGAAGCCAAGTCTTGTTATTACAACAATGCAAGGTTTTGACATTTAGCATTTGATATTAACTTAGTATGGTGGATCAAGGACATGACGAAATGGCCTAAAGTTGAGCCGAGGGAGGTTTAGGTTGGATATTAAGAAGAATTTCTTTACTGAAAGGGTTACCGAGCATTGGAACGGGTTGCCCAGGGCAGTGGTGGAGTCTCCATCCCTGGAGGTATTTACGAGTCGTGCAGACACAGTGCTTAGGACACGGTTTAGTTGAGAACTTGTCAGTGGTAGGTTAATGGTTGGACTCGATGATCTTAAAGGTCTTTTCCATTCCAGGTGATTCTGCGATTCCGTGTGACCAATGTATCAGCTATCAGAGCAAACCCATTCAGGGTAGAATTCTGGATGAGCAGACGTTTCCACGCAATTCATATGTGCCTATTTTCAGCAAGTGAATTTCTTCCATAACCCTCCACCGTTTAAACAGAATCTGAACATTTCATTTTCTAATGGAATACAAAATGGCCAAATAAAGATCTGTCAGTAGACTGGGCATTTCTTTCACGCACAATTCTGCTCATACCAGCTCGCCCTGCTCCTTGCACTGTGTGGTACTTAGTATCTAAGTATGGAAGTTGAAAATGTCAGGGTTTTTAAGGAAAATTATGACTCGTGAAAGGAAATAACATGGCAGTGCTGCACTGAAATCTTCAGCTCATCTTTCTTTCCTTAGGACTGCACGGACATCAAGCTGAAGGTTTTATATACAAGCCAGCTCAGCCTCTCAAACACAAGCGAGGACATGACTGTTTTCACTCAACATATGAAACTTTTTAGTGAAAGAAATACCAAAAAACTTCCTGCAGACTTCCAGAATAATTTTCCTATTGTCTAGATAAAGCATGAGATTAAGCCAAAGTTACATTTTAAGAAATTTTAAAGTCGCTAAATCAAGAGCTTAATATCTCTGTCATACCCTAATAAGTAAGGGCTTTTGACTTCTGTTAAGAGTGAAAAGATTTTTTCTTATGCCGTGATAGGTTTTATCTCTTTAACTTGTAATAACGACGGCCTTTTCCCAAAACAAACGGAAAGTGTGCTCGTAGTCCATAAAGGAAATTAATGGAAGAGCGACAAAATTCAATCCTGATGTACTACAGGCCAATATCCTGATACTCTAACGTAAAATGAACACACTAAGATACCTGCAATGAGTTTAAAATGCCAGATTTTATAAGATATCTGAGTGCATACATATATATATATACGCTATATATATTATTATATATATAATTTCTCTGCCATATGAACACAATTGATGACTGATGTGACTTGTTTTCCGAACAGGCGATACACCAACAGATTTCTCTTTTACTGTGTAAAAGAGATCAACCAACCTATTACCAAACCCTGACATTTTCAAATCGACACTTTGAATGGGAAGAGAGCTGTTAAGAGAGCACCATCAAGGACACAATCTTCCACGTCTCAAATTTCTTCCACTGACATTGCCAGCTAGTTCATTCCTGCGCCTTCTCGATACATTCTAAAAGGCAGAAACCACAAATATATTTAAAAAACCCCCACCCAACGAGCTTTCAGGTGTGGATAGTGATTTTGCATACAGAACGGAAACACTGCGAAGAGGATGTTAAAGGTGCCTGAAGTGAAGCATCCAGATTCGTTAGTCACATTGGAAAATTTTGACCCAAGCGGCTCAGTGGTGTCTTCAACAGCCACTTATTAGCCAGAATTGGACTAGATTGAGAGACCTGGCATATACATTTATCAAGCACTCTAAAAGGAGTTATTAACCTGTCCAAGAAGCTACGAGCGGTCAACAACCCCCTCCTCCATCCCTAAAGAAAAAACACATCCATTCGTCTTGAAATACGCCTGACAGCAATAATCTTGTTCAAGATTCATAGAATTCCAGATCAACCCAGTTACCTCTTGACCCTGTTGAACAACTGCTCGATTTGGCATTTCTTGGTATGAAATCAAGAGGGATGAACTTTTTGCACATCGGCACGAGACTAAGACATTGATAGTTTGCCAGAAACAAACCACAACTACAAGAGCTGTAGTTCTACACCACAGTGTCGCTTTAAAAAGAAACAGTCCCATCCTTTCTTTGGTCCTAGTTCAAGCATTTATGCAGCAGAACAGGGAATGAATCGAGGCTAAAAGAAGAAAGATTATCTCTAAGCTTGAACTCAAATCACCAATCTGGTCTGTCATGACACTACTGAAACTTTTGGGCTAGAAAAAGCCCGAAAAGGAGTCTTGCACCTCCTTTCTTGTATCGTCACCTTACCCTTCTCCATAGTGAGACTTAACAGGCTAACTCAGGTGGAAATATGTCTAGGGGTGGAAGGGGAAAAAAAAATAAAAAGAAAGTATTTTTCTGTCCAGTTGGCAAAATAAAAATCCCACCTCAGGGTCACGCAAGCCTAAGGTGTGGGAAAGGAGAGGAGAGAGGTGTGGAGCATCACTCCTCAGGCATCAGATCTTGGCTTAGAGTGTAACATGCAACCTTGGCTTCCAGTGTTGCTTTAGGATACCGGATGCAATGAAAATAACACTTTTAAATACTTAATAGTGGTGGTCCTCATTATAATATTTTCTAGAATATGCAATGTTTACGAAGCCAAACTACTCAGGATTCTTAAAATGACACACCCAGCTTCCTGCT